>NC_058080.1:294005111-294152367 GCF_014858855.1 Bufo gargarizans
GGATTAACGGTAAGCACTTTTTGGAGATCTTTTCTCTGTCTGTATAATATGCCAATGTTTTTGCAATATACTATATATTTCTCTATTATACCCGTCAAAAGTTCCTATACATCGTATGGTCTCATCCTTTTTGGGAGGCATCATTTTCACTAGGTCATCCCTATTTGTCGTTTTCGCTCTGTTATAAGCTCTTTTTAAGGGGGCTACACGATAGCCTCTTTTTTGAATTTTTCAAGGAGATGGCTGCTTTCTCTTTCAAATGTTGCCTCATCTGAGCAATTCCTACGGGGCCGCAAGTATTGGCCCGTAGGTATTCCCCTCTTGAGTGGCAGGGGATGCCAGCTTGACCAATGTAAATAACCATTTGTCGAGGTTGGTTTTCTGTAGACCTCAGTATTGAGATGTCCATTTTCCATGATTCTTATTTTTAAATCCAAGAAGACTATTTCTCGCTCCTGTAATTCATACATATATTTAATTCCTATATTGTTATCATTTAGAGCTTGGGCGAATTTCCTAAAAAGTGATTGTCCACCATCCCAAAGGATGAGGATGTCGTCTATATACCCGCCCCAAAATAAAATGTGGCAGGTATATGACGACATCCCCTCCGTGAAAACTGTGTTATTTTCCCACCACCCTAAAAATAAATTTGCATAAGTGGGGGCACATGATGTCCCCATAGCGGTCCCATTAATCTGCTTGTAATATTGTCCCTGAAAAATAAAAAAATTGTGCTCCAAAACAAATTCTAACATAGATAATACTAAGTGATTGTGTTGGTGAAAATTACTACTTTTAGTGCTAAGAAATTCGTGAACTGCATTTAAGTCCAGTGAATGTTGTATGTTACTATATAGGGATTCGACATCCAAGCTTGCCAATATAGTATTTGATGTAATTGTCATATCATTGATTTTCAGAAGGAGGTCTTTTGTATCTTTAATATAGGACGGTAAGGTGGTCACAAATGGTCTCAATATTTGGTCTACATACTCGCTGATGCCCTGTGTCAGATTGTCATTCCCGGATACTATTGGTCTCCCTGGGATTGGTGTTTTATTTTTGTGCACCTTAGGAAGTGCATGTATTCGTACCTATTATAGCAAAATACATACATGGACATCTCTAGTCATTCTCTATATATATCAATGCTGTCCTCCTTTGGAATAACATTACCAGCATAAGTGTGATCTGGGATCTCAAAGGAATGTATGTGGAGATAGATCGCCTAATTCCCGACGCATGCGCATCTAATAGTTGAATTTAAATGACTAAGTTCTAGCGCAAGCGTCTAGTGCTACAAGACCTGAATGTAATCTTCAAAGTTCTGACGCATGCGTGGCTACCTCTTGAAGTAAGGTTCCAGCCTCTGTGCTGAATAAGATTTTTCTAAGTTTTAACGCATGCGCATTTGTAATTTTCGGATAGAGACACGAAAAATTCAAAGTATTGACGCATGCGCTTTTGAACTTTCTTGTAGCTGAAAAGATATAAGTATCGGACGCAAGCGCGGAAGTAATAGGTTGATTGGCCCAAAATCAGTATAGAGTCATCTCTAGACGGACTGGATTGGCCCCTAAACCTTTTTGTCAACACATGATGAAATCCTATAGGTTACGAATGGGTAAGACCCGCCTTACAGGTATAAAGCACTTCCCAAATGAAACAATCGTGTTGATAGTAGCTCCTTTTCCCCTGAAGACGCCGCATTTTAGCGGTGAAACATGTCGGGGGAGCTGCATTCTTTTTGTTTTTAAAAATTATGTCAGGGCAAAGAAATAATTAGATGCACGGCGAACTGCAGACGCCGAGCACACATTACAACATAGGGGCAGTGCCGGAAAATTAAAGTGCCAGTAGCAGAGCTACTAAGTGTATCCTGGCAGATGCTAGATATCACACTAACAAGCACTCCAGGCAGGGTAATGAGCTAATATAGAGCAGTATAGATAAAGCTATAAAGTGTCTGATGTCGGCTGACATTACAGACTTAAAATATATGATATTGTCTGCACTCTATTATCAGAGAGAAATGCATTAATATCCTCCGATCTATTAATTTAGTAGAGACAATATACCCCAAAGCCCCAAATATATTCAGCCCTCCATATGTAGTTTTAAATTCTCACTTATATGTTTTTGTGGCAACGTTCGTTTAATAAAGTCAAAATAAAAGTTATATTTTAAAATTTGACCGAAAACAGGAATTATAGTCGTTGACTATTGGATTTGTATATTTGACCTCCTGGGTTTAGTGGGTCTTTTGAAACGTTATACGCCCAGCTTGCCTCCGACTCTGAGAGTCCCAGTGAGGACGAGGATGACCCCACTTTCCTTTTTTCATCCGCGTCCTCCTCATCATCTAGTGATGATGATGAGCTCCCAAGGTGGAGATGCCACCAGGTGGAGCAAGGGGACCGCCATGGCAGGGACCCTGTGGCCCACACTAGTACGAGCAGCTCTGGGGCTCGTACTAGTTTTCCGGCCCACCAAATAAGGCCACCGAAGTTCCCTACCGGTGAACTTGCATGGTGTACCCCAGAGCATTTTAAGCCTGCAATTCCTGATTTTGTTGGCCAAGCAGGAATCCAAATTCCCACAGTGGGCTTCACTGAATATGACTATTTTAGTCTTCTTTTTCAGTGACCACTTTGTGAATCTGATGGTGGAGCAAACAAACCTGTACGCCCAACAGTTCACTGCTCAACACCCGGGCTCCTTTTTGGCTAGGGCAGGTGGCTGGACTCCGGTCAGTGATGCACATCGGCCTAGTCAAAAAAACCTAGTGTCAGGCATTACTGGAGGGAGGACGTCCTCTACCAGACACCACTTTACAGTACAGCCATGACACGTACCAAGTTTGAGGCCATCAGGAAATGCCTGCATTATGCAGATAATGCAGCATGTCCCCCCCCCCCCCCCCCCCCAAGGTGATCCTGCCTATGACTGCCTGTACAAAATCAGGCCAGTCATTGATCACTTTGGGGCCAAATCTTTGGAGGCCTATGTACCTGGAAGGGAGGTCGTGGTTGATGAGTCTCTCATACTTTTCCAACAGTATGTTCCTTTTAATCGGGAGAGGTATGGCATGAAGCTGTACAAACCTTTTGAGAGTACCTCAAGGTACACTTACAAGTTTTGTGTGTACGAGAGGCGAGATTCCCATATTGAACCCCCAGAATTTCCCCCACTCTGGATGCTAGCAGGAAGCTTGTGTGGGACTTTATGCCCCACTGCTAGATAAAGGTTACCACCTGTACGTAGATAACTTTTATACTAGTATCCCCTTGTTCCAGTCCCTTGCCGCCAGATCCACGTCCGCTTGTGGGACCGTGTGGAAAAATCAATGCAGCCTCCCTACCCACCCCCTCCAGGTACCTATCCCCAGGGATGAGACACGTGCCCTTACCAGTAGAAACCTGTTGCTGGTCAGATATTAGGACAAGAGGGATGTCCTTGTACTGTGCACAATTCACGGTAACGGCATCACCCCTGTCCCTGTGCGAGGTACCGCAGCAACGGTCCTCAAGGCCGATTGTATCATTGACTACAATCGGTATATGGGAGGAGTTGATCTCTCTGATCAAGTCCTCAAGCCATATAATGCCATGCGCAAAACCCGGGCATGGTACAAAAAAGTTGCGGTCTACTTGGTACAGGTTGCCTTGTTCAACTCTTTTGTGCTGTCCCAGAGCGCTGGCAACACAGGGAAATTTCTTCAGTACTATGAGGCAGTCCTCAAGGCCCTGATCTTTTCTGAATGGGAATGAGCAGGCCGGAGTACCTCGGGAACTGGAGGCGCCCGGAACGTCCCTGGCCAACACTTGTGGTCCCCCATACTGTAAAAAAAGGGACGTCCCCAAAAAAGTGCAGAGTGTGTCACAGGAGGGGGATATGGAAGGACACCACCACTCAGTGTGACACGTACCCCGATCATTCAGGCCTCTGCATTGACGGTTTCTTCAGGGAGTACCAGACTTCCATAGAGTACTACATTTATAATCCCCTTCCCAAATTTTAATTCCATTTAGCCACTGACAATCGGAAAATAATTATGGTTCTCAGACTTGAGACACTAAAACAAAACAAAAAAATTTGCAAAAATATTATTTTGTAAAACTAAAATAAATAAAAAAGTTGACATATTAGGTGTCGCCAGTCTGTAAAAAATACCCCATGACCTAACCCCTCACATGAACACGGTCAAAAAAAATAATAAAAATGGTGCAAAAAAAGGTATTTTTTTGTCACCTTACATCACAAAAATTGTAATAGCAAGTGATAAAAAAAATATATGCCCCCCAAAATAGTGTCAATAAAACCGTCCTCTCAACCCACCAAAAATTAGCCCCTACCTAAGATAATCGGGCAAAAAAAAAAAAAAAAACTGACTCTTAGATTATGGAGATAATACATTTTATTTTTTGTTTATAAAAGGAGTGTAAAACATAAATACATTAAAAAAAAAGTAGACATATTAGGTATCGCCGCATCCATAAGAATCTGCTCTATAAAAATACCCCATGACCTAACCCCTCAGATGAACGCGGTCAAAAAAAAAAAAAAAAACGGTGCCAAAACAGCAATTTTTGGGCAAATTTTCCATTTGAATCCGTGTTTTTCCAGTAACAAAGCAAGGGTTAACAGCCAAACAAAACTTAATATTACCCTGATTCTGAGGTTTACAGAAACACCCCATATGTGGTCGTAAACTGCTGTATGACCAAACGGCAGGGTGCAGAAGGAAAGGAACGCCGTTTGGAAGGCAGATTTCGATGGCCGTTTATTTTGGCACCAAGTCCCATTTGAAGACCCCCTGATTCACCCCTAGAGTAGAAACTCCATAAAAGTGCCCCCATTTAAGAAACTACACCCCTCAAGGTATTCAAAACTGATTTTACAAACTTTATTAACCCTTTAGGTGTTCCTGAACAGTTTATGGCAAACGGAGATGAAATTTCAGAATTTCAATTTTTGGTAACCTTGCCTCACAAAAATGTAATATAGAGCAACGAAAAATCATATGTACCCTAAAATAGTACCAACAACACTGCCACCTTATCCCGTAGTTTCCAAAATGGGGTCACTTTTGTGGAGTTTCTACTCTAGTGGTGCATAAGGGGGGCTTCAAATGGGACATGGTATAAATAAACCAGTCCAGCAAAATCTGCACCTTTCCCTCTACGCCCTACCATGTGCCCATACAGTAGTTCACGGCCACATATAGGGTGTTTCTGCAAACTACAGAAGAAGGGCAATACATCTAGAGTTTTGTTTGGCTGTTAACCCTTGCTTTGTTACTGGAAAAAAATTGATTAAAATTGAAAATTTGCCCAAAAATTTAAATTCTCAAATTTTATCTCCATTTACCAATAACTATTGTGGAACACCTAAAGGGTTAACAAAGTTTGTAAAATCAGTTTTGAATACCTTGAGGGGTGTAGTTTCTTAGATGGGGTCACTTTTATGGAGTTTCTACTCTAGGGGTGCATCTTGGGAGCTTCAAATGGGACATGGTGTAAATAAACCAGTCCAGCAAAATCTGCCTTCCATAAACCACACGGCGCACCTTTCCCTCTACGCCCTACCGTGTGCCCATACAGTAGTTTACGGCCACATATGGGGTGTTTGTGCAAACTACAGAATCAGGGCAATAAATATAGAGTTTTGTTTGGCTGTTAACCCTTGCTGTGTAACTGAAAAAAATGGATTAAAATGGAAAATTTGCCCAAAAATCGAAATTCGGAAATTTTTTCTCCATTTGTCATTAACGCTTGTGGAACACCTAGAGGGTTAACGACGTTTGTAAAATCAGCTTTGAATACCTTGAGGGGTGTAGTTTCTAGAATGGGGTCATTTTTGGGTGGTTTCTATTATGTAAGTCTCACAAAGTGACTTCAGACCTGAACTGATCCTTAAAAAGTGGGTTTTTGAAAATTTCTGAAACATTTCAAGATTTTCTTCAAAACTTCTAAGCTTTGTAAGGTCCCCAAAAAATAAAATGTCATTCCCAAAATGATCCAAACATAAAGTAGACGAATGGGGAATGTAAAGTAATAACTATTTTTGTAGGTATTACTATGTAGTATAGAAGTAGAGACATTGAAACTTGGAAATTTGAAAATATTTCTAAATTTTTGGTAAATTTTGTATTTTTTTTACAAATAAAAATTAATTTTTTTGACTCCATTTTACCAGTGTCATGAAGTACAATATGTGACAAAAAAACAATCTCAGAATGGCCTAGATAAGTAAAAGTGTTTTAACCACTTCAGCCCCGCTAGGTGAAACCCCCTTCATGACCAGAGCACTTTTTACACTTCGGCACTACACTCCTTTCACCGTTTATCGCTCGGTCATGCAACTTACCACCCAAATGAATTTTACCTCCTTTTCTTCTCACTAATAGAGCTTTCATTTGGTGGTATTTTATTGCTGCTGACATTTTTACTTTTTTTTTGTTATTAATCAAAATGTAATGATTTTTTTGCAAAAAAATGACATTTTTCACTTTCAGCTGTAAAATTTTGCAAAAAAAAAAACGACATCCATATATACATTTTTCGCCAAATTTATTGTTCTACATGTCTTTGATAAAAAAAAAAATGTTTGGGCAAAAAAAAAAAATGGTTTGGGCAAAAGTTATAGCATTTACAAACTATGGTACAAAAATGTGAATTTCCGCTTTTTGAAACAGCTCTGACTTTCTGAGCACCTGTCATGATTCCTGAGGTTCTACAATGCCCAAACAGTAGAAAACCCCCACAAATGACCCCATTTCGGAAAGTAGACACCCTAAGGTATTCGCTGATGGGCATAGTGAGTTCATAGAACTTTTTATTTTTTGTCACAAGTTAGCGGAAAATGATGATGATTTTTATTTTTTTATTTTTCTTACAAAGTCTCATATTCCACTAACTTGCGACAAAAAATAAAAAATTCTAAAAACTTGCCATGCCCCTCACGGAATACCTTGGGGTGTCTTCTTTCCAAAATGGGGTCACTTGTGGGGTAGTTATACTGCCCTGGCAATTTAGGGGCCCAAATGTGTGAGAAGAACTTTGCAATCAAAATGTGTAAAAAATGACCGGTGAAATCCAAAAGGTGCACTTTGGAATATGTGCCCCTTTGCCCACCTTGGCAGCAAAAAAGTGTGACACATCTGGTATCGCCGTACTCAGGAGAAGTTGGGGAATGTGTTTTGGGGTGTCATTTTACATATACCCATGCTGGGTGAGAAAAATATCTTGGTCAAATGCCAACTTTGTATAAAAAAATGGGAAAAGTTGTCTTTTGCCAAGATATTTCTCTCACCCAGCATGGGTATATGTAAAATGACACCCCAAAACACATTCCCCAACTTCTCCTGAGTACGGCGATACCAGATGTGTCACACTTTTTTGCAGCCTAGATGCGCAAAGGGGCCCAAATTCCTTTTAGGAGGGCATTTTTAGACATTTGGATCCCAGACTTCTTCTCACACTTTCGGGCCCCTAAAAAGCCAGGGCAGTATAAATACCCCACATGTGACCCCACTTTGGAAAGAAGACACCCCAAGGTATTCAATGAGGGGCATGGCGAGTTCCTAGAATTTTTTATTTTTTTTGCATAAGTTAGCGGATATTGATTTTTTATTTTTTTTTCTCACAAAGTCTCACTTTCCGCTAACTTAGGACAAAAATTTCAATCTTTCATGGACTCAATATGCCCCTCACGGAATACCTTGGGGTGTCTTCTTTCGGAAATGGGGTCACATGTGGGGTATTTATACTGCCCTGGCTTTTTAGGGGCCCTAAAGCGTGAGAAGAAGTCTGGAATATAAATGTCTAAAAATGTTTACGCATTTGGATTCCGTGAGGGGTATGGTGCGTCCATGTGAGATTTTATTTTTTGACACAAGTTAGTGGAATATGAGACTTAGTAAGAAAAAACAAAAACAAAAACAAACAAAAAATTTCCGCTAACTTGTGCCAAAAAAAATGTCTGAATGGAGCCTTACCGGGGGGGGGGGGGGTGATTAATGACAGGGGGGTGATCAATGACAGGGGGGTGATCACCCATATAGACTCCCTGATCACCCCCCCTGTAAGGCTCCATTCAGACATCCGCATGATTTTTTACGGATCCATGGATACATGGATCGGATCCACAAAACGCATGCGGACGTCTGAATGGAGCCTTACAGGGGGGTTATCAATGACAGGGGGTGATCAGGGTAATCAGGGTGATCACCCCCCTGTCACTGATCACCCCCCCTGTAAGGCTCCATTCAGACATCCGCATGATTTTTTACGGATCCATGGATACATGGATCGGATCCACAGAACGCATGCGGACGTCTGAATGGAGCCTTACAGGGGGGTTATCAATGACAGGGGGTGATCAGGGTAATCAGGGTGATCACCCCCCTGTCACTGATCACCCCCCCTGTAAGGCTCCATTCAGACATCCGCATGATTTTTTACGGATCCATGGATACATGGATCGGATCCACAAAACGCATGCGGACGTCTGAATGGAGCCTTACAGGGGGGTTATCAATGACAGGGGGTGATCAGGGTAATCAGGGTGATCACCCCCCTGTCACTGATCACCCCCCCTGTAAGGCTCCATTCAGACATCCGCATGATTTTTTACGGATCCATGGATACATGGATCGGATCCACAAAACGCATGCGGACGTCTGAATGGAGCCTTACAGGGGGGTTATCAATGACAGGGGGTGATCAGGGTAATCAGGGTGATCACCCCCCTGTCACTGATCACCCCCCCTGTAAGGCTCCATTCAGACATCCGCATGATTTTTTACGGATCCATGGATACATGGATCGGATCCACAAAACGCATGCGGACGTCTGAATGGAGCCTTACAGGGGGGTTATCAATGACAGGGGGTGATCAGGGTAATCAGGGTGATCACCCCCCTGTCACTGATCACCCCCCCTGTAAGGCTCCATTCAGACATCCGCATGATTTTTTACGGATCCATGGATACATGGATCGGATCCACAAAACGCATGCGGACGTCTGAATGGAGCCTTACAGGGGGGTTATCAATGACAGGGGGTGATCAGGGTAATCAGGGTGATCACCCCCCTGTCACTGATCACCCCCCCTGTAAGGCTCCATTCAGACATCCGCATGATTTTTTACGGATACATGGATCGGATCCATAAAATGCATGCGGACGTCTGAATGGAGCCTTACAGGGGGGTTATCAATGACAGGGGGGTGATCAGGGAGTGTATATGGGTGATCACCCGCCTGTCATTGATCACCCCCTGTAAGGCTCCATTCAGACGTCCGCATGTGTTTTGCGGATCCGATCCATGTATCCATGGATCCGTAAAAATCATGCGGACGTCTGAATGGAGCCTTACAGGGGAGTGATCAATGACAGGGGGGTGATCAATGACAGGGGGTGATCAGGGAGTGTATATGGGTGATCACCCGCCTGTCATTGATCACCCCCCTGTAAGGCTCCATTCAGACGTCCGTATGCTTTTTGCGGATCCGGTCCATGTATCCGTGGATCCGTAAAAATCATACGGACGTCTGAACGGAGCCTGACAGGGGGGTGATCAATGACAGGGCGGTGATCAATGACAGGGGGGTAATCAGGGAGTTTATATGGGGTGATCATGGGTGATCAGGGGTTTATAAGGGGTTAATAAGTGACGGGGGGGGTGTAGTGTAGTGTAGTGTGGTGTTTGGTGCGACTGTATTGACCTACCTGAGTCCTCTGGTGGTCGATCCTAACAAAAGGGACCACCAGAGGACCAGGTAGGAGGTATATTAGACGCTGTTATGAAAACAGCGTCTAATATACCTGTTAGGGGTTAAAAAATTCGGATCTCCAGCCTGCCAGCGAGCGATCGCCGCTGGCAGGCTGGAGATCCACTCGCTTACCTTCCGTTCCTGTGAGCGCGCGCGCCTGTGTGCGCGCGTTCACAGGAAATCCCGGCCCTCGCGAGATGACGCGTATATGCGTCGTTGAGCGCAGGGCTGCCACCTCCGGACCGCACATCTGCGTTAGGCGGTCCGGAGGTGGTTAAAGTTATTCACACATAAAGTAACACTGGTCAGATTAGCAAAAAATGACCTGGTCCTTAAGGTGAAATATGGCCGTATCCTTGAGGGGTTAAAAATGATTTTAGAGATTTTGGTCAAAAGCTTAGGGCAAGGACCTCAAAGTTAGTATTTTCCACGAGCCACACAAGAAAGGCAGCGGGAGATTAGGGAGGTTAACAAGTGGCTCAAGAACTGGTGTAGGATGGAGGAGTTTGGGCCGACTTGGAGAACTGGGCCGACTTCTTTGTCGGCTACGGGCCCTATCATAGGGAAGGGGCAGCTGTTTTAGTAGAGAAGATGGCTTGAAGTTTGGAGGAGTGTTTAAACTAGGGACTGGGGTGAGGGTAATTACATTATAGGAGGGGAAGATGTGCAGATAGAGACCTGGGGCAAGGTAATGGTACTGGTGGGGGAATGGAAGGAGGGACTAGAACAGTTCAGAAGGAAAGGTGTAGGGTAAAAAATATACATAAACCTCTTAATTGTATGTATACTAATGCCAGACGCCTGACTAATAAAACTGGTGAACTGGAATTAGTGATGTGTGAGGAGGACTATGACATAGTGGGAATAACTGTGGCATGGCTGGATGATAGCTATGACTGGGCGGTTAATGTACAGGGTTACAATCTGTTTAGAAAGGATCGTAAAAACCGGAGATGGGGAGAAGTCTGCCTTTATGTTAAGTCTTGTCTAAACCTCACACTCCGGGAATATATAAGTGAGGGACATGAACATGTGGCATCACTGTGGGTAGAAATACATGGAGGAAAAAACAATAATAAAATACTAATAGGTGTTTATTATAAGCCACCTAATATACCAGAGTCCACAGAAAATCTACTTCTAAACTAAATAGACGAGGTGGCAAATCATAATGAGGTCGTCATTATGGGCAACTTCAACTACCCAGTTATAGACTGCGAAACTGAAACTTATACATCTCATAAAGGAAACAGGTTCTTGGCAATAACCAAAGACAATTACCTTTCCCAACTGGTTCACGACCTGACGAGAGGGACGACCACACTGGACTTAGTATTAACCAATAGACCAGACAGAACAAAAGATGTGCAGGATGGGGGACACCCGAGAAATAGTGACCATAAAATAACCTTCCAGTTGTCATTTAAAAGAGTGTTTCTTTAGGGAGGAACAAAAATAACTTCAAAAGAGCAAAATTTAGCCAACAAAAAGAGGCGATAGGCCTAACTAACTAAGGGCTCTTTCACACTTGCGTTCTTTTCTTCCGGCATAGAGTTCCGTCGTCGGGGCTCTATGCCGGAAGAATCCTGATCAGTTTTATCCTAATGCATTCTGAATGGAGTGAAATCCGTTCAGGATGCATCAGGATGTCTTCAGTTCCGGAACGGAACGTTTTTTGGCCGGAGAAAATACCGCAGCATGCTGCCCTTTTTTGCTCCGGCCAAAAATCCTGAAGACTTGCCGCGAATCCGGATCTGGAATTAATGCCCATTGAAAGGCATTGATCCGGATCCGGCCTTAAGCTAAACGTCGTTTCGGCGCATTGCCGGATCCGACGTTTAGCTTTTTCTAAATGGTTACCATGGCTGCTGGGACGCTAAAGTCCTGGCAACCATGGTAAAGTGTAGTGGGGAGCGGGAGAGCAGCATACTTACCGTCCGTGCGGCTCCCGGGGCGCTCCAGAGTGACGTCAGGGCGCCCCAAGCGCATGGATCACGTGATCACATGGCACGTCATCCATGCGCATGGGGTGCTCTGACGTCATTCAGGAGCGCCCCGGGAGCCGCACGGACTGTAAGTATACCGCTCCCCCGCTCCCCACTACTACTATGGCAACCAGGACTTTAATAGCGTCCTGGCTGCCATAGTAACACTGAAAGCATTATAAAGACGGTTCCGTATTCAAATGCTTTCAGTACACTTGCGTTTTTCCGGATCCGGCGTGTAATTCCGGCAAGTGGAGTACAGGCCGGATCCGGACAACGCAAGTGTGAAAGAGGCCTAAGACATAGTCCTCAAAAATAAAAATACAGCCACAAAATGGGATATTTTTAAAACCATCCAAATCTAATTGTGAGAGGTACATACTTAATGGGAGTAAAAGGTTAAGGAAAAAGAAAAAAACTATGTGGATAAATAGAATTGTAAAGAAAGCAATACATGACAAAAAAAGCATTTCAACCACTAAAACAGGAGGGGAGTGAGGAAGCATTGAAAACCTATAAGGAAAAACATAGAATATGTAAAAAAACAAATAAAAGCACTTTATCTTCACTGAAGAAAATAAACTGTCAGATTAAATGTTAAATGCAGAATGTAAAAGTAAATTCCCCATTAAAAGTGCCCTGTCTGACCCAGGAAGAAGTACAGCGGCATCTTAAAAAGATTAAAATAGACAAATCATCAGTACCAGATGGCATACACCACTGTATCCTAAGAAAATTAAGTAATGTCATAGCCAGACCCTTATTTCTGATATTTAAGGACTCTATAATGGCAGGGAGTGTTCCACAGGATTGGCGCATAGCAAATGTGGTGCCAATATTCAAAAAGGGTCCAAAAACAGAGCCCAGAAACTATAGGCTGGTAAGTTTAACATCTGTCATGGGTAAACAGTTTGAAGGTTTTCTAAGAGATGCTATCTTGTAGTACCTCAATGAAAATAAGCAAATAACACCATATCAGGATGGCTTCATGAGGGATCGGTCATGTCAAACTAATTTAATTAGTTTCTATGAGGAGGTAAGTTTTAGACTTGACTGAGGCAAATCAATAGATGTCTATGTATTGCATTTGACACTGTACCACATAAAAGGTTAGTATATAAAATGAGAATGCTCGGACTGGGAGAAAACATCTGTAAGTGGGTAAGTAACTGACTCAATGATAGAAAACAGAGGGTGGTTATTAACGGTACACACTCACATTGGGTCAATGTCACTAGTGGAGTACCTCAGGGGTTAGTATTGGGCCCTATTCTCTTCGATATATTTATTAATGATCTTGTAGAAAGCTTACACAGTAAAATATCAATTTTTGCAGATTACACTAAACTGTGTAAAGTAATTAACATGGAAGAGTATACTGCTGCAGATGTATCTGAATAAATTGGAGGCTTAGGCAGAGAAGTGGCAGATGAGGTTTAACACGAACAAATATAAGGTTATGCACATGTAAAGGAATAATGCAGGTCACTAGTACATACTAAATGGTAAAACACTGGGTAACACTGACATGGAAAAGGACCTAGGAATTTTGGTGAACCGCAAACTAAGCTGTAGAAGCCAGTGTCAGGCAGCTGCTGCCAAGGCCAATAAGATAATGGGTTGCATAAAAAGGGGCATAGATGCCTGTGATGAGAACATAGTCCTGCCACTTTACAAATCACTAGTCAGACCACACATGGAGTACTGTGTACAGTACTGGGCTTCTGTGAACAAGGCAGACATAGCAAAGCTAGAGAGGGTTCTGAGGAGGGCAACTAAAGTAATACCTGGAATAGGTGGACTACAGTACCCTGAAAGACTAACAAAATTATGGTTTTTCACTTTAGAAAAAAGACGACTGAGGGGAGACTTAATAACTATGTATAAGTATATCAGGGGTCTGTACAGAGGTCTATCCCATCATCTATTTAACCTCAGGACTGTTACTTTGATGAGGGGACATCCTCTGCGTCCGGAGGAAAGAAGGTTTGTACACAAACAAAGAAGAGGATTCTTTACGGTAAGAGCAGTGAGACTATGGAACTCTCTGCCCGAGGAGGTGGTTATGGTGAGTACAATAAGAGTTCAAGAGGGACCTTGATGTATTACTGGAGCATAATAATATTACAGGCTATAGCTACTAGAGATGGGTTGTTCATCTAAAGAGTTATTCTGATTGCCTGATTAGAGTCAGGAAGGAATTTTTTCCCCTAAAGTGAGGAAAATTGGCTTCTACCTCATAGGATTTTTTTCCCTTCCTCTGGATCAACTTGCAGGATAACAGGCTGAACTGGATGGACAGATGTCTTTTTTCAGCCTTATAAATATAAATTATGGTACATATGTGTGTCAAATCCTCATTTGCTTTTAAGTGCAGAGGGCTTGCTGGTTCCAAAAGTAACTTGTTAAAAATAAAAATCCTCCATTGCTTCCTTGCTGTTAAAATTCTGTAATTTTATTAATAATCCTTTAAAGGGAATGTGCCATCAGAAAATATCCTATAGTTTAAATTATGTTTTTATGTTAAAGATGTCTGTAGTAGTAACTACTTGCATTCCCCATGTAATAACAATTATGGAGCATCTATACTTGCGGCTCTATTTGTACCATTCCTTTATTATTTCTACTAGAAGTTATGAATGGGGGCCTGGCCTGGCTAGGCATGTTAGAGGACGCTGAAGCTCGCTCTGCCAGACGGGACTCCTGTTAATCCTTCTGCATTCACTCAATATAGAGGCACACAAGTCTTCAAAGCAGCGCTAACACTCACCAGAGGTCAGGCAGGCGTTACCGTCATGATGAGATAGATCAAGAAGGAGAGAGAGGGAAGGAGAGCGGGCCTGCTATGCGCGTGAAGCAAGATGGCGCGGGAGCGGGGTTGAAAGCAGCGGAGGTGGCAGCGCGACCTGAACAATTTGCAAGAGTAGCTCCCACTGGCGCCCAAACAGACCCTGATGAGCCAAAGAAGGGGGACACCTGGCGGTGGGTGTACTCCTCCCTTATTACATGTGCAAGTAGCCCAGAGAATACAGAAAGACAGAGGGTTGCTGGAGAGGCCACAGTAAATATGGCAACTGCGAAGGTGAAAGCAGTGTAGAGCTATAACAAGACATGGCAGAGCCTACCATCACCAATGTGTTTAAAGCTGTTAAATTGCAGCAAAGCGCTTACCGTACTTCCTTTAATACTCAAATGGGGAGCCTACAAGAAAATATGTCCTTCACCAGGCATGATCTAAGGAAGGTCTCTGAGAGAATTAAAGAAGTAGAAGACTGGGTCAGCTGCTTGGAAGATAAAGTATCTCCGTTAAGAAAAGACCTAGGAAAAGTTGCCCATGATGTTTCCTATCTGCTAAACAAGGCGGATGATTTAGAAAACCGGCTCTGCAGAAATAATTTAAGGCTTGTAGGAGTACCAGAAAAAGTGGAAGGAACAAATGTTGCAGTCTTTTGAGCAGTGGTTGATTGTGAAGTCTGTAAAAGACTCTCTGTCTAACATGTTTGCTATTGAACAAGCTCATAGAGTGCCCTTCCGATCACCACCACCACCAGGCCCCCCCCCCCCCCCCAAGACCGATCCTGATTAAGTTGCTGCATTTCAAAGACAGAGACCCCATCCTACGTAAAGAGAGAGATCATGAAGATTTATTATTAGTCTCTATTCAGGTACTGCGCAATGCACTCCCTATACACCTCCACTTTCTGTCAGTGCCCAAGAACCCACAGTATACAGTAACTAAAAACACCCTTAGATTGGTAATTACCTGTTTCTGAGTCTTTGTCTAGTCGACTGTATGTCCTGCGTCTTCATTTTCTTATGTCCTCACATCCAGAAAGAAGGGGATATGGGAGCTGATATTGAGCTTGCCCCGGGCGGTGGCACAGCTCAGTTTGAAAAGTCTGTTTACTCGCGCTCGCACGGAGCGCTGTGTGATGTAACAGTAAGAACTACGGGTGACTAGGAGGACCAAAGTTACTCCAACGCGTTTTGAATAATACGTTATTCTTCATCAGGGATGCTCGTTCAGGCTCCTTTTAAAGCTCCGTATCTCCTCCCTTATTTAACCCCTTCATACCTTCTGCACTAAGGTTGTCATTCATTCAAATGCAAACAGCTCGATTTCTGAGTCCAGCCCTGAAGGTGCTAGTGTATTTAGGTTGAAGATCCAGCAGGTCTCTGTTCTAGACATTTTTTTAATGAAATCTCCCCCTCTTTTATCTTTATTAACCATCTCTATTCCGCTAAGGGCTCTTTCACACTTGCGTTGGCCGGATCCGTCATGTAGTCCATTTGCCGGAATTACACGCCGGATCCGGAAAAACGCGCGAGAACGCATCATTTTTTCATTCCGGATGCGTCTTTCTGGCTTTTTTCCGGAGATACGGATCCGGAAATCCTGAATGCAACGCTTGCGCTTTTTTCCGGATCCGTCGTACGGATCCGGTATGCAGCCGGAATCCGTTGTACGGATCCGTTGAAACAGCGGATCCGTCGTGTGTTTTTGAGCGGATCCGGTATGCAAAATAATTTCTTATCAGAAACTAATCCTATCACTAAAAATTAAATCAGAAACTAATCTTATCACTAAATTTATAGTTGTACAACTAATAAAATATGCAAATATTTTGGTCTATAAAAAGTAAACCTTTAAGGGACTAGCTCAGATTCTGCTTAGGATTGTCGCCAAGATGATGCCTGAACAAGAGTTTGCTTTCAAAGCCCTGATCTTGGTTTCAAGATGGAGGAAACAAGAGCGAGATAGACGTCGGCGTCGTCTTCGTCGGTATTGGGTTCATCCAATTTCGTCAGCACAGATTAACGAAGGAGCATTTGAAGTCTTGTACCCAGAATTGCGTCATCATCCTGAAAAATGTAATAATTTTTTTCGCATGAATATGGCTACCTTTGATGAGCTCCTAGACCGAGTATCACCGAGACTGGCCAGGATGGATACGTATTTCTGGAGGAGTGTGTCACCTACAGAACGACTCATGTTGACCATCCGGTAAGATAATGACATATAGATATATTAATTTTAATTATTTATATGTGTTGTTTAGTATTTATATTTCATTAACAATTTTTTTACAAGATTTTTATAGCAGCTATACTAATCTGTATGTATTTAATATAAATATTACAGGCGGTAAATATATATTGATGCTTTCAAGTATAGAAAAATTTTACTCATACCTATATTTATGATAATTATAGTGATTCAGGCCATATCAAATTTGACAAATCCATAATCTAAAATGTTTAAGTATTTCAAATTACTAATCTAATATTTTATTTATTTTTTCTTCAGCTTTCTGGCTACAGGTGACAGTTTCACGTCACTACACTACCATTTCCGGCTTGGGATTTCAACGATTTCAACAATTGTAAAAGAAACGTGTCAAGTTTTATGAGAGGAACTGCATGAGGAGTTTATACCTACTCCCAATCAGCAGAGATGGCTTCAAATTGAAAAATAAAATTATGAGGTGTGTCAATTTCCGCATTGTGTCGGCGCAGTGGACGGAAAACATATCCGTATAATAAAGCCACCAGGTACCGGATCTGAATTTTTTAATTATAAAAAGTATTTTTCAATTGTTGGCCATCGCTGATGCTGAGTACCGGTTTGTGGCAGTTGATATTGGTGCATATGGCCGCACCAATGATTCAATGATTTTTAAAAACTCTTTCATGGGACGGAGCGTGTACAATCGTCAATTTGACTTTCCACCTCCTGAACCTATGCCTGAAACGGACAGTCCACCACTGCCATACGTCTTGGTGGGTGATGAAGCTTTCCAAATGTCTGGAAACCTGATTAAACCCTACTCCAGCCGTGGATTGGATGCCACAAAACGCATTTTCAATTATCGGTTAACAAGGGCACGAAGAATGGTCGAGTGCACCTTTGGGATCCTTGTCTCTAAATGGAGAGTTTTTGCAAAATCGATTCAGTTGAAGATTGAAACAGTAGACGAAGTGGTAAAGTGTAGGGTAGTTCTTCACAATTTCATACGGACTAAAGAACCCGCCATTGAGCGAATAATCGAGGACAGCGAAATGACTAGTATTGAAACTTTTGGACCACGTGGTACTGTGGCGGTGTCCGCCATGCGCGATTCATTTGCTGCCTACTTCAGCTCAGATGCTGGACGTTTACAGTGGCAGGACCAGAATGTATAAAATGTAATTTTTTTTTACTGTTGCTGGGTTTTTTTTTCGAAAAAATTGTTCATTAATAAAGTTTAATAACTTTTTCAAATATAGTAGTATGGTGTTTCTTTTTAAATAATTAAGATTTTTGGTAAAAATAATATAATCACCGCATGAGTAGCCACTATCATTGGCTGGCTCCCCAAGCGGTGGGAGAGCATGTCAGGCCTTTATCCACCACACCCTCTCCCACCGCCTGTAGACCGACAGTTCCAGTGTCGCTCCACAAGCGGTGGGAGAGCATGTAAGGCCTTTATCCACTACACCCTCTCCCACCGCCTGTAGAGCGACAGTTCCAGTGTCGCTCCACAAGCGGTGGGAGAGCATGTCAGGCCTTTATCTACCACACCCTCTCCCACCGCCTGTAGAGCGACAGTTCCAGTGTCGCTCCACAAGCGGTGGGAGAGCATGTCAGGCCTTTATCTACCACACCCTCTCCCACCGCCTGTAGAGCGACAGTTCCAGTGTCGCTCCACAAGCGGTGGGAGAGCATGTCAGGCCTTTATTTTTAGATAAGTAAAAAAAAAACACAAGGACACATAAAAACTTTTAACAGAATTTTACTGAATTTTATCAAATAAAAAAATATATATAAATAAAACAATATTAATATAAAATTTACAACAAAAATCACAAATCCTGGTATTGAGGATTTGGAGGAGGAGGTTGAGGGGTGGAAGGCAGTGCACGGCTTGATCCCTTTCCACCTTCGTATGTTCTGGTGGACACTGAAATGTGTGATGTGGGAGGAGAGACAGCGGGAGTATGCAAACGGGATGGGGGATTGGGTGAAGGAGTTGTCCGAGCCAGCGAAGAAGGAGTGGTGAAAGTTGATTGTTGAAAATAGTTAGGAGGAGAGAGAGAACAGTGGTGAAAAGGCTCGGGGGTTGTAGAATGGGGAGGTGGTTGAGGTGGACGGGTTGGAGTTTGCGGAGGTTGGAAGGGGTGAGGAGTTTGGAAGGGGTGAGGAGGTTGTGGTGGGGGATAGGAATGGGAGGTGGGATAGGTTGGTGGTTGGGGGACGGAAGTTGTGCGGTGTCTCAAATCCCACACCGCATCCTCCACCACACCGCATCCTCCACCCTACGTCTGAACTCCAACACCTGGTCGGGCGTGAAGTCCGCCACCAGCTGATTAACTGACGGCCAATAGGTTTGTAGCGGGCCCGGCTGAGAAAACTGCGCCACACACTCCCGCAGACTTTTCAGCTCGGCCTCCATGGCTACAATCCTATTGCTGTAACCACACAAGGTCTCACTCATACAAGAGCCTTGTGAGGTCTTCATAATCAGCTTGGCGGCTTCTACCGGCCCTCTGGCGATGCATCAACGCCTCAAAAAGTGCCGCCATAACGGCCATTGTTGCGTCACCAGAGGGCACCAGTAGAGGACGATTTGGGTCCTGACCAGGTGCTGGACGAGGTGGAGAGGGATCCGCGGGTGGCAGCTCAGCAGGGACCGCCTCTTGATGACTTTCACAAGGAGGTTCTGGCGCCTGAGTACTGCTAGTTCTGTAAAAAAAAGAAAAAAAGAAAAAAAGAAAAATTAGCATGTTTTTAAAATCGATTTCAACATTTTACAATTTTTTTTACCGATTTTTTTACTTACCTTCGCAGCTCTAGGGTTCTACGCAGGAACCCTAGGGCAGCCGCATAGCGGTACGGCTGCCGGCGGGTTCCGCCAGACCCACTCGGGCGATTGACCTCCTCGTTATAATCTTTCTTATAGCGGTCCCTTATTGAGCGCCATCGCACCATGACTGCCGTCTCTGAAAAATATAAAAATAAACATTACTCTCAAATTACTGGCATTACCAAACTGCAGCCCTACAGCTGTTGCAAAACTACTACTCCCAACATGCCTGGATAGGGCATGCTGGGAGTTGTAGTTTTGCAACAGCTGGAGGGCCGCAGTTTGGACATGACAGATAACTAATCAATTAAAAAAAATTAAGGATACTTACTGCAATCTTCCTGTTTGCCTTCACTGAGGTCCAATCCGTAGGCATTTTTCCGCAAATCTCCATCCACAGACTCCGGGTCAGGTGATGGACTGCATGGCGGCAGTCGGTATGGTCCCAGAGTGGGACACGTTCCTCCACCAGATGGATGAGGAGTTCATTGTCGATATAGAAACCGGATAATTCCTCCTCATCCGTTCTGGCAGAGGCCCTTGAACCCTAAAAAAATGAGAAAATAATGTATTAATTTTAAAAAATAATTGAATAATTTACACATATGATATAACAAGATTCAATACTGAGATATACTCACACGTCCCCGACCGCCGCGTGCTCCCCGGCGCCTTGTGGGTGGTTGCTGACGACCTCTTGAGGCAACAGTAGGATTAGACTAAAATAAAAGAATATCAAACTTAATAACCAAAAATTTTAAGAATTAATAAAAAACACAATACATTTCTTTTTATTTTTTTATTACCGATTCATGGTGTCCACCCCCGACTTCCTCCTCTCCCGCTGTCGGAGCAGGGCCGGAATACCTCTCCTCCGTTGACGATTGCTGTAAAAGAAAAAAAATAATAATAATTTTGGACATGGATGGGATAATAAAACTTTAAAACATGACATACCGTATCCAAGCGAACTCGTTGCCTTGGAGGAGAGTTCCCGGACTCACTTGAATAGCCTATTGAAACAATTAAAAATAATTAAACAATTGATTTTGAATCATTGAAAAAAATCCCTCAAAAATGATACTTACTGGACATTTTTTTAAGACACTATCAAGATCAGGTCTCTCTCCCAAAAAATATAACCTAAGAAAAATGAGAACAAAAAGATAAAAGTTAACACATTAATATTAAACAACAGTACCACCTTAACCAGGGGACTACTATCCCCAACATCCACCATGTAGTCAGCCCAGCTGCGGTCCCAAAGCAAAAGCACTTGGGACTGAAGCTGGGGTGACTGCATGGTGGGTGCTGGGGGTAGCATTCCCCAAATATTGGGACATCAACACAATTTTAACATTTTTGGCTCTATACACCACAATAGATTTGAAATTAAACACACAAGATGTGCTTTAACTGCAGACCGTCAGCTTTAATTTGAGGGCATTTACATCCAGGTGAACGGTGTAGGAAATACAACAGTTTGCATATGTGCCTCCCACTTGTTAAGGGACCAAAAGTAATGGGACAGAATAATAATCATAAATCAAAATTTCACTTTTTAATACTTGGTTTCAAATCCTTTGCAGTCAATTACAGCCTGAAGTCTGGAACGCATAGACATCACCAGACGCTGGGTTTCATCCCTGGTGATGCTCTGCCAGGCCTCTACTGCAACTGTCTTCAGTTCCTGCTTGTTCTTGGGGCATTTTCCCTTCAGTTTTGTCTTCAGCAAGTGAAATACATGCTCAATCGGATTCTGGTCAGGTGATTCACTTAGCCATTGCATAACATTCCACTTCTTTCCCTTAAAAAACTCTTTGGTTGCTATCCCCTTACTTAGGGTTCTTTTTGTACGACCCATGTATAGTTTTTTACATGGACATATTATTGCATATATGACCCCCTGACTTCTGCAGGTAATGTGATCACGTATCTTGTGTGTAGCTGCGTTTCCTGTCCATTCATTTTTTTATCTGCATATTTATGTGTTTCCTGCTTATTTTCAATTTTTTGCATACCCCACATGTACTGCATGGAAAGAAGCCTCTCTGTGTTTTTTTTAGGGTTGTTTGGGATCTGATCTCCTATTATTTTATCTTCTTTCATGGTCTCCCAGTGTTTTTTAATGATCTTTCTTAGTATTCCTGCCTGACCATTATATTGCGTGATGATGGGCGGTATTTCAAAAGGCTCCCCCTCTTTGTAATTATTTTCCTGTTTTACAGTCTTTGTGTTCATTAAATCCTGTCTAATTTCCCTACCAATTCTTTTTGAGTTATAATTTTTTCTCTATTATAACCTCTCTGTTCAAATTTCTCTTGTAATTTGTCTGCTTCTATTTGGTATTCATCCATCCTTTTTTGTACAATTCCGTTTGATCCTCATAAATTGGCTTTTTGGAATGTTTTCCAGCCACTGTGGGAGGTGGCAACTATCCCGAGAGATGAAGCTGTTTACATCCGTTGGTTTGTTGTATGTTTTGGTCTGTATTTTTCCTTCCTCTATGTAGATGGTGAGGTCTAAAAAGTTTATTTTACCACTACTAAATGTCGGTGTGAACTCTACATAAAATTCATTTTCATTTATTTCATTAAAAAATATATTTAGTTCCTCTTCCCCCCCCCCCCCCCAGATGAATATAACGTCATCTATAAGTCTTTTCCACAGGACGGAATTCGTCCAGAGTTCGCCGTTAGGGTGGATAACCTGATGTTCCCACTGAACTACGTATATATTAGCGAAACCTACATAGACAAATGCCAGACCGCTGGTACTCATTAAATTCTTAATTACAAAAAACATTATAATTTCATTACATACATGATTAAAAGAATCGGTGCAGGAGATAAAAAGCAACATCACTGTAGGAAACGTACAGTGGGCACTGGTCCCTATTCTTTCAACATGATTATTCTCAAAATGCATATATGGAAATTCATAAAAAACAGGAAATAGGACAATTACCCATACTGTGTCTCCTCCAGGTTGGCGCCATCCTGGAGGAGACACAGTATGGGTAATTGTCCTTGTCAGCAGGTCTTAAGATGATATTTTCATTTTCCTGCATTTTGATTAATGCCTCTCTCTCTATTTTAGATATATTTCCCATATATTTTTTCGGGCTCCTAATTTTGCGTATATCCTTTGTTACCATATTCATGAAACTGTTGAGTGCTTGGGAGTATTCTTATACTGGGTGGTATTTGGACTTTCATCATTTGTATGCTCTTCTTTTTCTTGTTTTCCTGATCCTATTTTTTCTTCATCATTGGATTGCTGTTTCTTGTCCCTTTTTTTCCTCTTGTGTGTCCCTGTTACAAATTTTTTGTTGTTTTTTCAAAAAATATTTTTTAGGGCTAACCTTCTCATGAATTTCCGAACCCCTATAAATGCTTCGAATTTATTGAACAATGTGCTGGGTGCAAACTTCAGCCCCTTTTCTAGAATTTGTTGTTCTCCTTTCGTTAATGTGTATCTACTTAAATTGAAAATCTTCTGTCCCATCTCTAATTTTACTTCCTTTTGTTTAAATTTTTTCTTTTGGGCGAGTTTCCCTCCTCTACTACCCCTCGTGCACTACTTCTTCTCAAGAAAAAATCCTGTTTTACTGTTTTCTTTATCGATGTCCTTTTCTCCCTATGTTCATTTTGTTTTCTCTCCTGTTCTTGAGTTTTATTTCTCTGTGTGTTTCTTGTTCTCATTGTGATTTGATGTTCTCGGTCTTTCTTTATCAGTATTATGGCTATTATTCACGTCCTTCCTTCTCCCTCCCTCTTTATTTAATTCTTTAAAGAACGATTATTTGTATGTATGTCACTTTTACCTATGGCCTCATTTTGTCTCCTAATTATGACTTCTGGGGTTAGGGGTGTTTGGTGCTCTATTTGGTCTCCCCCTCCTCATTCTCGTAAAAATGGATGTGAGTTCCTCCACCCGACTCTGTCTGCATTCATCTAGTGTATGAAAGGAATTCTGGGTGCTGTATTCTGTCTGGTTTTTTGGTAAGGCATCGCGGTTAAATTTCCTACTTTTCTTTTCTCTTATTTCCTCCTCTTTTTGATGTATCCTTCTTTTTATGTTTTCGACTAGCTGATAGATACTAGCATGATCTTTCCAGGGTCTCAATCTCTCAAATGTTGCCATAATTAATTTATTGGTTCTTCTTAGTCTTTCTCCCCTTTTATTAATGATAAATTTAATCGCATTGCGGGAAAATTCATGGAACATACGTTCCCATTCATTCGTTATACTGTTTTCTCCCATGTCTCCTGATAATGTTTTTTCCATCTTCAGTCCTTTTGGTACAATATCCCATTCAAGGTATTTTTCGAGTGAGGTGATCTCCCACTGGTCCTTCATCTCTAGAATCAAAAGTTGTTCCAATTCCCTCAATATGTCCTTAATATGTGTAAATTGTATGCCATTATCTTTATTGAACGCTTCAGATTGTCTTTTGTAGTAGGAGCTAAAAAAGGTTTGCACCTTTTGAATTATTTCCTTTCTGTCCCACCATAATTCTGATATCTTATTTTTCCTGTTTGTCAAAGGTGTACTTTTATTATAGTTTTTCTTTTTCGTATCCATCTTTTGTATTAACCTATGTGTAGCTTGCCGTTGTGTGTTGCGAAATGTTTACCTAGTAAGACACTCTTTGTTTCTAGTACACAGGTACTTGCACTCTTAGTTTCTGATGCTGCGGTACCGCAGCGGTATCGCCACCGCTGCTAATCAAAAGTAACACGTATAGTCTATATTCAGGTACTGTGCGATGCACTCCCTATACACCTCCACTATCTGTCAGTGCCCAAGAACCCACAGTATACAGTAACTAAAACACCCTCAGATTGGTAATTTAGTAGTAGTAAAATCAACTTTTTAGACCTCACCATCTACATAGAGGAAGGAAAAATACAGACCAAAACATACAACAAACCAAAGGATGTAAACAGCTTCATCTCTCGGAATAGTTGCCCCCTCCCACAGTGGCTGGAAAACATTCCAAAAAGCCAATTTATGAGGATCAAACAGAATTGTACAAAAAAGGATGAATACCAAATAGAAGCAGACAAATTACAAGAGAAATTTGAACAGATAGGTTATAGTAGAAAAAAATTGATAACTCGAAAAGAATTGGTAGGGAAATTAGACAGACAGGATTTAATAAACAAAAAGACTGTAAAACAGGAAAATAATAACACCGCCCATCATCACGCAATATAATGGTCAGGCAGGAATACTAAGAAAGATCATTAAAAAACACTGGGAGACCCTGAAAGAAGATAAAATAATAGGAGATCAGATCCCAAACAACCCTAAATTTATATACAGAAAGGCGAAAAAAAAATGTGGCCTCATAGCCCCGACAAATAAATGTGTACGTAAAAAGAGCGAGAGCCAGACAACAAGTGGGGGCACAAGAGTAAAACCGCAGGGAGGCTTCTTTCCATGCGGTACATGTGGGGTATGCAAAAAATTGAAAATAAGCAGGAAACAACACAAATATGCAGATAAAAAATGAATGGACAGGAAACGCAGCTACACACAAGATACGTGATCACATTACCTGCAGAAGTCAGGGGGTCATATATGCAATAATATGTCCATGTAAAAAAACTATACATAGGTCGTACAAAAAGAAGCCTAAGTAAGAGGATAGGGGAGCACATTTATAATATCAGGAGAAAATATGAAGGCTAAGAAGATTAGATGGGAGTGCTTGGGAGGGCAGGGGTATATACTGGATAACACAATTATATGTAATGGGACATTCAAAAGCTTTGAAAAACTGAAGGAGGAGTTTAACCTCACTAATACTTTTTTCTACCAGTATCTACAACTAAGCCATGCCTTGGCAGTGCAGGGGAAAGTAACTGATCTTACCATACAGACTTCTATGATAGCAGAGCAGATTAAAGTAATCTCTGTCTTCTATAAGCTACTGCTCTCATTCTATCAGGAGCACTTTCCACTAGCAATCAGGAAAAAGTGGTCTCGTGACATAGGTCCCTTAACCGATTCACAATGGTCGGAGGTGTTATCCAGGGGCCACTTGCTATCATTGTGTGAGACGCAGAGACTCTAACAGGTGTATCTGATACATAGAGTATACCGGACACCCATGTTCCTCCATAGGTTGGGTATACGTTATACATCGAACTGCCCTAAATGTGATCTCCCTGAAGCACACATAATCCATATGTTTTGGGAATGTGCTGTCTTAGGCCCTTTTTGGTGAGCAATACTGGATATTATTTTTTAACCGCCTCCGGACCGGCTAACGCAGATCCGCGGTCCGGAGGCGGCAGCTGCAGGCAGAGTGACGCATATACTCGTCATCTCGCGAGACGTGAGATGACGCGCTCAGCCAGCCCGCACATGCGCATCGCAGGCCGGCATTTCTTCCAGGGGGGGTCGCGTCATCAGCTTGCCAGCCAATGATCGTGGCTGGCAAGCTGATGATTTTAAAAAAATCCAATGAGAAGCCAGATAACACATCATATTAGTAAATATGATGTGTTATATGGCTTCCCTGCTCCTCTGCTGGTCCTTTTGGTCGGTTGGATCCAGCAGAGGAGCAGGCTTCACAGTGAGTAGCACCAACAGTACACTTAGCCCCAGATCACCCCCTGCACCCCAATTAACCCTTTGATCACCCCTTTGATCGCCCCTGTCAATCACTAGTGAAAGGAAAAAAGTGATCAGTGTAAACTGTCACACTTTTTTTTTTCACTGGTATTGACCGTTAGGTTTTAGGATAGTTTAGGCCCCTTGGTTAGGTAGTTTAGCGATCGGTTAGCGCCCAGCCCACCGCAGTCCCTTATTCGCTGATTAGCGTATCGCTAATCAGCATTTGTACTTTTATAGTATCTGTAAGTGATCAAAACTGATCTCAGTCAGATCTATAATGGTATTAGTGTCACCTTAGTTCGCCCTCCACCCAAAACACAGTGTTTGCCCGATCAGTCCTGATCAGTCGCCCACATGTGCGTTCGCCCACACCCGCCCCGCCGCAGTGACAAAAAATTCTTTTTTTTTTGATCACTGCACATACCGATAAAAAAAATCAGTTTTGATATTTTTTTATCAACCGCAGCGGCCTCCGGTACTTCGCTAGCCTCCCATTTGTAAGACAGGCTTGCTTTTTTTCTTGGGTAGTCTCAGGGAATACCCCTAAATTTAGTTGCCCAAATGTCAAACAGGAGGTATTCTTCTGAAGAGGCGTACAGGCTTCTGACTCAGTAGGATGAGGAATGGGAACCCTCATCTGACGAATCTAGTGGGTCAGAATATGAACCTGTAGAAAGCAGTGGCAGTCTGACTCAAAGTTCGGACGAGGAGGTTGAGGTCCCTAAAAGCACCAGGCGTACCCGGCCCCGTGTCGCTAGACCACAGGTTGCACAGGATCCGCTTCAAGGGCAGCAGAGTGGGGCTGTCGCTGTCGGATTACATGGCGAGGCATACACCAGCAGCGCAGCCCTCCCTGGACCTAGTACAAGCACTGCCGTACAACATGGTGAAGTGGCGAGCACCAGAAGGGCAGTTGAAGCTGGTACGGTGGCACGTGCAGTAGTTACCCTGTCACAGCCACCACACAGACAGGCCCGTAGACCCCATAGAATCCCTGAGGTGCTGGCAAATCCTGATTGGCAGTCCCCAACTTCAGCCGCACCTGTAGTTCCCCCTTTCACCGCCCAGTCTGGAGTTCGGGTTGAGACAGCTCAGATCGGTTCGGCCCTGGGATTTTTTGAGCTGTTCTTGAATGCGGAGCTCTTGGACATAGTCGTGGCCGAAACAAACCGGTATGCCACACAATTTATAACCGCCAACCCGGGAAGCTATTATGCCCAGCCTTTCTGGTGGAAACCAGTCCAAGTTTCCGAAATTAAAACTTTTCTGGGCCTTCTCCTCAACATGGGTCTAACAAAAAAGCATGAATTGCGGTCATATTGGTCCACAAACCCAATTCATCACATGCCCATGTTCTCTGCTGCTATGTCCAGGGCACGTTTTGAGGCCATCCTGCGTTTCCTGCACTTTAGCGACAACACCACCTCCCGTCCCAGAGGCCACCCAGCTTTTGACCGGCTCCACAAAATTCGGCCCCTCATAGACCACTTCAACCTGAAATTAGCAGATTTGTATACCCCAGAGCAAAACATCTGCGTAGACGAGTCCCTAATACATTTTACCGGGCGCCTTGGCTTCAAACAATACATCCCAAGCAAGCGCGCCCGGTATGGGGTCAAATTGAATAAGCTCTGTGAAAGGGCCACAGGCTATACCCACAAATTTCGGATCTATGAGGGAAAAGATCAGACCCTGGAGCCGGTCGGTTGCCCTGACTACCTGGGGAGCAGTAGGAAGACAGTCTGGGACTTGGTGTCACCCTTATTCGGCAAGGGGTACCATCTTTATGTGGACAATTTCTACACAAGTGCGGCCCTCTTCAGGCATTTGTTTCTAGAACAGATTGGCTGCTGTGGCACAGCACGAACTAGTCGCGCTTGCTTCCCCCAACGGCTCGTTACCACCCGTCTTGCAAGGGGGGAGAGGGCTGCCTTGTGTAACGAAGAACTGCTCGCGGTGAAATGGAGAGACAAGCGTGACGTTTACATGCTCTCCTCCATTCACGCAGACACGACAATCCAAATTGAGCGAGCAACCCGTGTCATTGAAAAGCCCCTCTCAGTCCACGACTATAACCTTCACATGGGAGGGGTGGACTTCAATGACCAGATGTTGTCTCCGTATTTAGTTTCCCGCAGAACCAGACGCTGGTATAAGAAGGTGTCTGTATATTTGATTCAATTGGCTCTGTATAATAGTTTTGTTCTCTACAGTAAGGCCTCATGCACACGACCGTTGTGTGCACCCGTGGCTGTTGGGCCGTGTAACGTTTTTTTCTGCGGTCCCATTGACTTTCAATGGGTCCGTTGAAAACTCGGCTACTGCACCGTTTTGTCGCCCGTGCCCGTGTTTCCTGCCCGTCAAAAAATATAACCTGTCCTATTTTTTTCACGGGAAACGGGTCGCGGCCCCATTCAAGTAAATGGGGCCGTGAAAAACGCGGTTGCACACCCGTTTGTCATCCGCGTCCGCTCCGCGCCCGTTTTATTTCTTCTTATGGCATGGGCAAATTGTCTGGCCAAAACTTGTGGCAATAAAATTGAAAAAAAAAAATAATAGACAGGAAGTTTTAGGTGACAGGATATGCTAATTTCTAGTCATCCGTGGTAAACAGCTTCTGTGTGGTGAGGCAGCTATTGCAGCAGGTTCAATTACATCCACAATGCCACGATGGGATGTGGGAAAACTAATATCCCTCGTCCAGGAGAGGCCCGAGCTATGGGATACCCGGCATAATTCATATATTGACCGCCTAAAAAAGGATGCTTCGTGGGAGCAAGTGGCACGGAGCATGCGCCGAAGTGAATGGGCCAAGGCTGATAGCCGAGGCCGGGCCGAATTAGGTAAGTGTTATCAATCTAGTTGTGATGTCCTTGGCCTCTGTGTGGCCCTAAGATGTAGTTGGAAATTCCCTGAGGTGACAATAGTGTTTTTGGGGGGTCCAGCCTCCTTTTGCCGAAAGGCCTGTACATGGTTTTTAAATGAGGCGTCTATTTTTCCCCTTTATTAATTAATTTTCTCACAATTGTCTTCTATGTCATTTCTAAACAGTTAAACAAACCAAAACCCGCTGGGCAAGTTGCCGCGACCAGTTCCGGCGGGAGATGACCAGCAAAGGCCGGAGTGGGGAGGGAACGTCGCGGAAACGGGCCTATATATATACGGCCCAGTTGCAATTTCTGCGGCCAGTTATGGAATTGAGGCCGTAAGTATTTATCACGTTTTTTTCATAATGTTTCATATTTGCACACTTACGTTTTTTTGGGCCAAGCTAAAGTTTCCCTGAAAAAAATGGATACAGTTGAGTTCTATTGAAGACCTATACTTTCTGTAGGGCAGCCATGTCATAACTGACTACATCCTGCTTTTTAACTACTGAAACTCCCAGCATGATAGAATAGCTGTAAGCTACTCGGTCCTGCTTGGAGTTGTAGTTGGGCATCAGCTGGAGGGCAACAGTTTGTAAATGCCTGGTGTTGGTTGCCTACCTCAGTTTAGTGGTGGAGTCAAACCAGGGTCCACCGCTTCGGAGCTGAATGATGAGACGACACGTGAAGTGTGCAGATGGCGCCTCCCTTCTCTGTTTTGTTTGTGTAGAAGCAATTTATTGTCCCTCCTGGAACATAGATGTTTCAAATTGGAACAAGAAAAGAGATGACACTTGCGCACTGCACGCATTATTTCCTCATACAGTAGATCATCGTGTTTGTCGGCTCCTAGTCACACACCAATGTTTAAAAAAGCTTTTCATACGCCTCCCATTTTAATGGGAGCCCGGACTAGGGTTTTTTTTTTTTGTTAAAAATTTTAGGGCGATATGAGATTTGTACCATAGCGACATGAGATTTGTACCATAGCGACATATTATCTAAATTTGGTTTGTTTTGGAAATGGGTACCCTTTACGTATTGGCATTGTAATTTATATAGCAGAATTGGTATTGCACCAAACACCACATGGTTTCCTGACATTCCTCCTATAAAATGACAATAACCACATCCGAGGCAAAAGTGGAAAGCAAAGGTTGCAACGACGCTTGAGCAGCAGGATTACAACTAGTACTCTCACCATGGTCAAGTGTGGCCTGGTACATGTTGTTTATCTGTAAATGTTGTTCTACTAGGTTCAAATTACATCTTGTATCTTTACATGTTGGTAGCGGGGCACATGCAGATGAGTTGGCCTCAATTTCAGCACTGGTTTTGGTCCTTGAATGCAGAATCCTCTTCAGAGGCTGGACAGCTCCAAGCAGCAAACAATGTTTTCCCATTTCCGAAACAATAGGCGTTTACAAGACTTATCCCATCAATAGATTCCAAATGTATTTTAAATGGGATTTCCACATTTCACATTGAAGCAGTGATTTGTTGTGTAAATTAAAATCTCTGATGTATGCTGCCAGTCCGTATATATATTCTATTTGCACGGTTCTTTTGCGCCTAATATAATCTATGTGCTTTTGTAATGTGGATCTCTAATGATCTAATGTGTTTTTTGTATTCATTTTTTTTACATACAGTACTGTGGACAGTCTGGATCCGTCCCACGAGTCAGATACGTCGGGCAGTGAAACCCCTGCGGTCTTTTCCCCGCAGGCAAGTCCTGATCCAACCCCGGCTGAGGACCCAGAGGACTCCACGCTGGCCGAGGCCCCCCTACCACTGGCCAGTCCACCCAGGATTGTCCAGCCTCAGCCCAGACGGCGCCGCCAAGTCCCTCCCTCTACCTCTGGGCCAGAGAGTCGGGAGGTTATTGATGCCCGCGTCATCGATTTTCTGGCCCAGAGGAGGAGTGATGGCAAGGAGGAAAAGCTGTTGAGGGGACTGGGCCCGCTCCTGCAGCAGGTCGCACACAAATGAACATCCGGACTGCATGGCTTCCATAGCCATCGTGATAAAAATGTTCACTTGCCCCAACCATGGGGACATCATTGGCAGATTAAATGCCATGCGCATTGACATAGAAAATGCTGGCCAGCAGCCCAATCCTGCCCCCTACCAATTCCCTCCCCAACCCACCCAAGGCCCTTCTTATGCCCCCCCCCCACCACAGTACCTTCCACCTCAGGGGCCAAGTCATTCTGTGGGACAGCCCCTTTACCATCCCAGTATAGCAACTGGGGCACCACCACAGGCCCATGTCAGGCCACGGTCCTCTTTTCCGCCCGGGTCGTTCTCTCAGGACCTTCTTGAATTGTAATTTTTGGTTGTTTTGTTACAAAAAGCACTTTATATGTTATTGGTTTATTGTTGTAAAAATACCATTGACTGTGTTTTGGGTGAGCCCAATATTTTACTAAATTATGGTTTGGGTCCCAACTAATTGACTATTGTTTTATTTGCACACTACACACATTTACATTTTAAAACACAATGTTAAACGTAAGCTACACACACTGTATCTCACAAAGCCACACTTTATTTTGTCGATCAACATCTTTATTTAGGGTTCCTGTGCAGATGAGGTATTAGAAAAAAATTTGGACCCGAAGAGCCAAATATCAAGATGTTTCTGTAAATTACCATTTAGACAGAAACATATATAATATATTTTTATAATTATTTTAAAATATGTGATGTCCAAAAAATCTCAGCCCGCAAGCCCACGTCAAGGGTCCTCATTATCTTGCGAGTCCCTACACTCAACTACCACAATCATTTTTATAAATTTAGCTACAAAATAAAAAAATACTAAAGAGCCCAGAAGAATTCAAAAAAATGCCACGAATAGCCTCCCTCTGCCACGGCAAAGACCCCTCTGGGCTGATAAAGTAGTCTGCAATGAGTTCCCGAACTGCAAGGCCTGCAGTCCCAGGTCGTCTATGCAGGGTCCTTTCCAAACCCAAATCTGATGACGTAGGAAGATCTTCCATGTCAACAGAAGAGGAAGCCTCGTGAATCCTGGTGAAGTTGTGTAGAACAACACAAGCTTGAATCACCAGGGTAGCATTCTCCGGATCCATCTGTATGGATGACAAGAACACCCTCCACTTGCTAGAGAGTATCCCGAAAGCGCACTCCACATACCGACGGGCACGAGTCAACCGGTAGTTGAAGATACGCCTCCTGTCATCCAAACCACGCTTTGGGAAGGGCCGCATAACATGTGGAGTCAATGCAAACCCTTCATCCGCCACAATGACAAATGGAGCCGGCGTACCTGCATATCCGGGCAGTCTTCTGGACTCGGGCAGGGCAAGCTTCCATAGGACCCGATATCTACCATTATAAACCGGTAATGACTGTCAGCAACAGCCATCAGCACTACCGATAAATATTGTTTATAATTGAAGAAATGGCTCCCTGAGTGTGGTGGCTTCTTCACACGGATGTGCTTGCCATCCATTGCCCCGATGCAGTTTGGAAACTGCGCAGAATTTTGGAAGCCCTCAGTGATCCGAAGCCAATCGTCCACCTTGGGCTGCGGCATCACCGTCTCTCGGAGTTGCTGCCAGATGACATGGCAGGTGTGTCGTACAATTCTCGAGATCGTTGAGGTTCCTAATAGAAACTCGAAATGCAGGGATGCAAAAGAGTTCCCAGTGGCAAGGAATCTGTAGGAAAAAGGATATAATAAAAAAAAAGTCAGCAACAAATCACATGTAACAACAGATTCATGATTCTAGTATAATGCTGAATACACTACAGGATTGAAAACACCCTATGTCTAGTGGTGGGGAACCTATGGGACGGGTGCTATAGTCGGCACTCAAGGCCCTGTGTGTGGGTACACAGGGCCGGCCTTAGGTGTTCAGGCGCCCTGTGCGAGCTAACCTTGTGGCGCGCCCCCCCCCCCCCCCCAAAAAAAAAAAAAAAAATGCTTGTTGCTGGCATCATGGCATAGGCTGGCTGACTATCCAACCAAGTAGTTACCAGCCCTTACACCCCAAAGGCCGGTGTAATGTTATACTTCCCTAGTTCGTGAGATTTCCCTACCCTCGTCACTTCCGGTCGCACCCGACATGACGTGAGGAGGTGTGCAGCATCGCGCAGGCGCACAACGACAGGTTAGGGAAATTTCACAGCAGCGCATGCGCCAGGAGCCTCGCCGGCGGTTAGGGTAGGGAAAAACTATGGGCCAATTCGCAGTGATCGGATGGATGTTTTCAGCTGAACACCGGCCGACACTGCGCATGCACCGGGAGCCTCACCAGCGGTTAGGGAAGGGAAAAATGTACGTACGGGCCAGTGCTTTTTCCCTACCCTAACCGCTGGTGAGGCCCCCAGCGCATGTCGGCCGGTGTCCAGCTGAGAAAATTAGTTTCCAATGTAGTATTAATAACTAAACAATTAAATAATAAACATATTGCATTGTCTACTTACCACCAGGACAATAAGATGATCTGGACTCTGGCTGCAGTCTGGCTCTGGAGACTCCATTGTCACTCTCATTATTCCCCCCCCCCCCCAATCACTCTCATTATTTCCCCCCCCCCGCCATCACTCTCATTATTCCCCCCCCAATCACTCTCATTATTTCCCCCCCCCCCGCCATCACTCTCATTATTTCTCCCCCCCCCCGCCATCACTCTCATTATTTCTCCCCCCCCCCATCACTCTCATTATTTCTCCCCCCCCCCGCCATCACTCTCATTATTTCTCCCCCCCATCACTCTCATTATTTCTCCCCCCCCCATCACTCTCATTATTTCCCCCCCCCCCCATCACTCTCATTATTTCCCCCCCCCCCCATCACTCTCATTATTTCTCCCCCCCCCCATCACTCTCATTATTTCTCCCCCCCCCCATCACTCTCATTATTTCTCCCCCCCCCCCATCACTCTCATTATTTCTCCCCCCCCCATCACTCTCATTATTTCTCCCCCCCCATCACTCTCATTATTTCTCCCCCCCCCCCATCACTCTCATTATTTTCTCCCCCCCCCATCACTCTCATTATTTCTCCCCCCCCCCATCACTCTCATTATTTCTCCCCCCCCCATCACTCTCATTATTTCTCCCCCCCCCCATCACTCTCATTATTTCTCCCCCCCCCCCATCACTCTCATTATTTCTCCCCCCCCCCATCACTCTCATTATTTCTCCCCCCCCCCATCACTCTCATTATTTCTCCCCCCCCCCATCACTCTCATTATTTCTCCCCCCCCCATCACTCTCATTATTTCTCCCCCCCCCCATCACTCTCATTATTTCTCCCCCCCCCATCACTCTCATTATTTCTCCCCCCCCCCCATCACTCTCATTATTTCTCCCCCCCCCCATCACTCTCATTATTTCTCCCCCCCCCATCACTCTCATTATTTCTCCCCCCCCCCCATCACTCTCATTATTTCTCCCCCCCCCATCACTCTCATTATTTCTCCCCCCCCCCCATCACTCTCATTATTTCTCCCCCCCCCATCACTCTCATTATTTCTCCCCCCCCCCCATCACTCTCATTATTTCTCCCCCCCCCCCCATCACTCTCATTATTTCTCCCCCCCCCCCCATCACTCTCATTATTTCTCCCCCCCCCCCCATCACTCTCATTATTTCTCCCCCCCCCCCATCACTCTCATTATTTCTCCCCCCCCCCATCACTCTCATTATTTCTCCCCCCCCCCATCACTCTCATTATTTCTCCCCCCCCATCACTCTCATTATTTCTCCCCGACACTCTCATTATTTCCTCTCCCCCCCCCCCCCATCACTCTCATTATTTCCTCCCCCCTCCCACTCTCTTTTCCACCTCTAGTGTAGCGTGGCCGAGCTCTGTTTGATCCGCGGTACAGGAGCATTTGTTTCCTGTACCCGGCCGGACTGACAGGAAGTGCACACTAAGTGAGCACTTCCTGTCAGTCCGGCCGGGTACAGGAAACAAAAGCTCCTGTACCGCGGATCGAACAGAGCTCGGCCACGCTACACTAACAGCACACAGCAGGCGCAGGCAGAGCCTCAGCCACTCAGGCGGCGCAGAATGAGGGGCGCCGCCCGCCGCCCGAAGTGCCGCCTCGCCTGCCCATATTACATTGCGGGCTGTCGGCCGCCCGGCGCCCCTGTTGCTATGGCGCCCTGTGCGGCCGCACAGCCCGCACACCCCAAAGGCCGGCCCTGTGGGTACACACACCCTTTGAAAAGTCTAGGGTTCACCAATAAACACCTTAGACTTTACAAAGCACTGAGCAGCACAGGGCACACCATGATAAGGACAGGCAGCACTGAATTGAAGCAAAACTAACTTGGACTATAGTTTGCAGGGTAATTTGGCATATTTAAATATAACACAAAACGTGTAGTTGAAGGGTTGCAGGATAAAAACTCCGTCTGAAAACGGTTCGCCCTCACTGACCTATGTATTTACTTGCATTAAATTTGTAAAACAACAAACGGGGTATAGGAGCAAAACAATACCAACTATTGGGGTGTGGACAGTACTACCACAACTAAGTGACAACAACTATGTTTAGCCCCTTTTAAATGCAGTAAATGCTGTGCAAGTTCGCAATTATGAGAACATTATGCATGATGAGGACGTTATCAAGAAACCTCAGGGGTTGCCAGCAGCACAATCCTACAAAATAGGGTACAGACCGGTACATAGACTTTGAACAGGGTGGTGCACGCAGAGAGAGATCCTGACAGAGGGACCAATTTCATTCAGACACTACAAAAAACCCCGGCACTCGCCAGTATTTGACGAAAAATGTGGAAAGCACATGTTCCCCCTGCCACAAGCCATGCACATTACTGGTGAAACTTAACAAGTAGTATACTGCTTACCTCAACGTGACGATGAGCCTTTCCTCAGGAGTAATGCTGCGCCTCATATTGGTGTCCATAAAGGTAAGGACAGTACGTAGAGACGACAGCAATCGATCAAAAGTACCCACTGACATCCGACAGAAGGAAAAGAACTTCTCCGGATGGCGGCGAAGATCTTGGTATAGCGTATGGAAGTGTCCTTTCCGGTAACGTTGTGAAACAATCGGATGGACCCAAAATCGTCGCCTTCTACTCGGTTCCTCATTCATCAAAGGAGTGCGCTGTCCCCAACGCCGAGAAACCAGCCAATGCAGCAAGACCTCGTCCTCAGAATCAGACATGGTGATACAGCAAAGAGAGCAGCCAAAATAACCTCTGTACTCTGGAAAGACTACAGAAAATGGCCACAAATGCATACTCAGGTGCCCTTCATTTATACCAGTATCCTGGGTGGAGATATTAAAATGACATTTCTTTAACCATTCCAGGATTTCTGACGGGCTGCAAAAAAAACAACGGGAACACGGACACACGGAAGCAAAAACGGTAACGGATCACGGGATAACGGAACCACGTTTTGCGGACCGTGAAAAAAAACTGTCGTGTGCATGAGGCCTAAGGCTGGGAGAACAGGATCCTTCCTCAAATTTCAGGAAGAGATATTCGAGAACCTCCTGTACATAGGAGGTTCCGTGGCCCCATCCACCAGTGTAGTTAGCCGTCTACACGAGCGACATTTCCCCAATGTCGTTGCCGGTACCTCAACCCAACCGTCACCCCGAAAAAGATGTTGTGTCTGTAGCAGGAGTGGAATAAGGCGTGACACCCGCTATTTCTGTCCTGACTGCCCTGAACACCCTGCCCTATGCTTAGGGGAGTGTTTCCGGAAGTACCACACACAGGTACACCTAGCATAGGGATCACATCTCACCAGGACAGGCACACAGGGCTATTAGGGCCCATTCACACAGAGCTGCTGCAAACCTCTCCTTTCACCTGGGACAAAGTGCATAACGCACTTCGCCACCTCTTTGGGCGATTTGCGATTTGCGCTTTGCACATTGTCCCATGGGGAAGGAGAGGTTTGTCCTATAAAAAGGTTGAAAAAAAAAAAAAATCACCAGTAAGCAAAAAGGTTAATGTTCAGTTCAAAAAGTGAAAGTTTATATGTTCTGTTCAAAAGTTAATAAAATTATTGCGTTGCGGCCTGGTTTTTCATTTTTTTTTTTTTTACCTTCCAGGTGGACCAACCGATCGACTAGCTGCAGCACTGATGTGCATTCTGACAGAAGCATTGCGCTGCTGTCAGATTACACACAAGTCGGTGTATGCGGCGCTGCAAGACGAGATTTCTCCTCTGCAGTAAAAGATACGTTTGCCGAGGCATATGAGCTGAGGAGGAGGCGGTGTTCCTATGCTTTGGCAAACACTTTGTATATAAAAAAATAAAATAAAAATCCCGGCAATGATTTATTCATCCACATCGATTGATGTGAATGGAGAAATCTGGTTTGCCAGGGCATACGAGCTAAGTGGGTATGGATGTTGGGCGGAGCTCCTATGTCCTGGCAGACGCCTTTCCCCTCCTTTTTTTTCATCCACATTGATCGATGCGAATGAAGAAATCTGTGCCGTTCATTTTTTTCTTTCAGCCCAGAGGCTCATTACCTGTATGCTCAATATAAGGAGAATAGCAGAAACTCCTAATGCTGGCCATACATGTACTGATTGCGGAGACCCTCAAATGCCAGGGCAGTACAAACACCCCACAAATGACCCCATTTTGGAAAGAAGACACCCCAAGGTATTCGCTGAGGGGCATATTGAGTCCATGAAAGATTGAAATTTTTGTCCCAAGTTAGCGGAAAGTGAGACTTTGGGAGAAAAAACTAAAAAAAATAATCAATTTCCGCTAACATGCCCAAAAATGTTTTTTTTCTATGAACTCGCCAGGCCCCTCATTGAATACCTTGGGGTGTCTTCTTTCCAAAGTGGGGTCACATGTGGGGTATTTATATTGCCTGGATATTTAGGGGCCCTGAAGCGTGAGAAGAAGTCTGGGATCCAAATGTCTAAAAATGCCCTCCTAAAAGGAATTTGGGCACCTTTGCGCATCTAGGCTGCAAAAAAGTGTCACACATGTGGTATCGCCATACTCAGGAGAAGTTGGGGAATGTGTTTTGGGGTGTCATTTTACATATACCCATGCTGGGTGAGATAAATATCTTGGTCAAATGCCAACTTTGTATTAAAAATGGTGAGGCATGGCGCGTTCCTAGAACTTTTTATTTTTTGTCACAAGTTAGCGGAAAATGATGATTTTTTTAAAAAAAAATTTCCTTACAAAGTCTCATTCCACTAACTTGCGACAAAAAATAAAAAATTCTAGGAACTCGCCATGCCCCTCACGGAATACCTTGGGGTGTCTTCTTTCCAAAGTGGGGTCACTTGTGGGGTAGTTATACTGCCCTGGCATTTTAGGGGCCCATATGTGTGAGAAGTAGTTTGCAATCAAAATGTGTAAAAAATGGCCTGTGAAATCCGAAAGGTGCTCTTTTGAATGTGTGCCCCTTTGCCCACCTTGGCTGCAAAAAAGTGTCACACATGTGGTATCGCCGTACTCAGGAGAAGTTGGGGAATGTGTTTTGGGGTGTCATTTTACATATACCCATGCTGGGTGAGATAAATATCTTGGTCAAATGCCAACTTTGTATAAAAAAATTTGAAAAGTTGTCTTTTGCCAAGATATTTCTCTCACCCAGCATGGGTATATGTAAAATGATACCCCAAAACACATTCCCCAATTTCTCCTGAGTACGGCGATACCAGATGTGTGACACTTTTTTGCAGCCTAGGTGGGCAAAGGGACCCACATTCCAAAGTGCACCTTTCGGATTTCACTGGTCATTTTTTTTACAGATTTTGATTGCAAACTACTTCTCACGCATATGGGCCCCTAAAATGCCAGGGCAGTATAACTACCCCACAAGTGACCCCATTTTGGAAAGAAGACACCCCAAGGTATTTTGTGATGGGCATAGTGAGTTCATGGAAGTTTTTATTTTCTGTCACAAGTTAGTGGAATATGAGACTTTGTAAGAAAAAAATAAAAAAAATCATCATTTTCCGCTAACTTGTGACAAAAAATAAAAAGTTCTATGAACTCACTATGCCCATCAGCGAATACCTTAGGGTGTCTACTTTCCGAAATGGGGTCATTTGTGGGACGTTTCTACTGTCTGGGCATTGTAGAACCTCAGGAAACATGACAGGTGCTCAGAAAGTCAGAGCTGCTTCAAAAAGCGGAAATTCACATTTTTGTACCATAGTTTGTAAACGCTATAACTTTTACCCAAACCATTTTTTTTCGCCCAAACATTTTTTTTATCAAAGGCATGTAGAACAATAAATTTAGCGAAAAATTTATATATGGATGTCGTTTCTTTTGCAAAATTTTACAACTGAAAGTGAAAAATGTCATTTTTTTGCAAAAAAAAAGTTAAATTTTGATTAATAACAAAAAAAGTAAAAATGTCAGCAGCAATGAAATACCACCAAATGAAAGCTCTATTAGTGAGAAGAAAAGGAGGTAAAATTCATTTGGGTGGTAAGTTGCATGACCGAGCAATAAACAGTGAAAGTAGTGTAGTGCAGAAGTGTAAAAAGTGGCCTGGTCATTAATGGGGTTTCAGCTAGGGGGGTTGAAGTGGTTAAGTATATAAAATTAGGTTTCCGATTTTTCTCACGCGCGTGCAAAAGGTTTGCACTCATCGAGTAAAATTGTGCATGTTCCCGCAACGCACCTGCATCTTTTCCCGCAATGCTCGTGTGAACCCAGCCTTAAATCTTGTTTTTGTGTCGCCATTTTATGACTATCCTATATTTATTTTTTTAACAATTGTCTTAGGTAGGATCTCATTTTTTGCAGGATGAGATGAAGGTTTGATTGGTACCATTTTGGGGTACATATGCCTTTTTGATCGCTTGGCATTACACTTTTTGTGAGGGAAGGTGATCAAAAAATGGCTTTTTTGGCACAGTTTTTTTTTACTGCATTGACCTGACAGAGTGCAACATGTGATATTTTTATAGAGCCGGTCGATACGGGCACGACAATACCTAATATGTATACTTTTTTTTCCCTATTTTTTGTACAATTTTTTTTTATTACTTAATTATGGTAAAATAGCGCTTTTTTTTTTACTTTTAACTTTTATTTTGCAAAAAAAAAAATCATGTACTTTTTGTTTAACTTTTTTTCCCCCCACAACTTTTGGGGGTCTAATCCCCTTTACAATGCACCACAATACATCTGTATTGTAATGCATAGGCTGTAATTGGTATTACCAGTGTACTACACTTATAGCTTCCTGCCTGTGAGATCCAGGGGGCTGGATCTCACAGGCTAACAGGGAAGGCAGCGGGCTGCCATCCCGGCCATCGGGTCCCAGTCATAGCAGCATGGGGACCTGATGGGGATGGAGAGGGAGCTCCCTCCCCCCACACACCTCGTGGTCAGCGCTGTCATCCATGTTTTCACCAATGCCGGCACATACAGCAGGGGTCTGGTTAACTGATACAGCCGGTCTCCTGCAGCTGATCGAGCAGACGCAGCTCCTGCGCAATCAGCGTGCCATAGTACTACGGAGCTGGTCTGAAAGTCACTTCCCGCAGACCCGTACTATTACAGCGCTGCTTGGGAAGGGGTTAAAACAGGTTACCATGCATGAGATTCCAGATGACGTGTGCTTAAATGCTTCAAACAAATTGCTTTTAGTTGTGGCTTGCATCATTGGCATGTGCGTGGGCAACTATAAATATGTAAATGCATATTGTACATAAAAAACTCAAAGATTTTAAATAATATAATAGTTTAGTATACCTTTTTTTTTTTTTTTTTTTTATATACTTACAGTATCATTAATTTTATTTTTTATTTCTTGTAGGTAAACAAACTGATCAAATTGGTGAAAGTGGCATTACTTTTTTCATATGCAAGTCTGTATTTAATGTATAAAACTGTAAATGGTTCTGAAATGTTGGTAACAAACACTTTTTTTTTTTTTTTTAAATTTTATTGGGAAAACTACAAAACATTTACAATAAAAAATTTATTACAGTCTCTCAATTCTTAGTAACCCAAGTGATTATATGTGCGTATATTCCACTCATCTTTTCAAAATATTTAGAAAACCCTCCCCTCCCTCCCTCCCAGTTTGTGGTGCGTCAAAGTAGGACCCTTATATATAAAACAACTTGATCTCAGCTAACCAGACCTCCAACCACCCCATATCCTGGTCCATTGATATTCATTTTCCCTCCGTCTGTATAAATTTTTTCCGTAGTTCATTACCTTATCAATTAAATTTATCCATGTGTTTTTGTTTGGAGTAGATCGGGCAAACCAGGTGCGGCTGATCAAAACTCTAGCCAACATCAATACTCTACTCAAAAGAATCTTTTGATACTTATGATTTTTTAATTTGGAGAGATCATTGAGAATAAATACTTGTGGTTCAAAAGGAATTCGAATTTTTAGTTTACACATAATATAGTTATTGATACCGTTCCAGTAGTTTATAAGTTCTGGACAGGTCCATATCATATGGAGAAAGTCTGCTCCTACAGTGTCACATTTGGGACAGTTGGACGTGTCTCTTAACCCACATTTGTTCATCCACAATGGAGTAATATATAATCTGTGGCAGATATAAAATTGTATCAGGACATGGTTAAAGTTCTGGGATAGTGAAGATAGATTCCCAAAAATATTATCCCACCCTTCTATTTGTACATTCGGACAGTCCACCTCCCACGCTTTTTGTCCTGGAGAGTGTATGTCACTAAACCGTGCTTTAAGTAATAACTTATATATATTTGAAATTTTTATTCTGGAATGTGTACCTCCTACCCAATCATTCAGAAAGGATACATTATCTATATCCAACAGCCGCTTATCATCCAAGCTGGATAACACAGAACGCAATTGGAAATACCTAAACCATGAAAGATTTTTTAAATTTTGTATCATTTCTATATAGGATTTAATTTCTCTATCTTTAACTACCTGTGAGATATATAAAATTTTATTCTTCTGCCAAAATGTGTCAGCTGCAATTTCATCCAGCCTTTGTAAATACAAATTATGCCAAAGAGGCGTAAATGTAAGTGAACCCTTAACTTTCAACCATGTCCTAGTTGTAGCCCACACCTTAAGGAGTAGTTTTATAGTCTCTCTGTAGCCTTGCTCATAGCTCTTCAATAGGCCAGATTCCAACAAGGAAAAAATATTATTGTGGGCATGACTATTTACCAACTTCCCCAGTAGTGCGCTATGCTCTGATTCATAGCACCTCAATAGCTGGGCTGCAATAAAGTATCCCTTAAAGTAGGGGAGATTTAAACCCCCGCACTCCACTGATCTATACAAATACTCCAACTTAATTCGAACTCGCTTTCTTCCCCATATTAAATCATTAATTAGTCTCTCTATAAGTTTAAAATGTTTGTCTTGTATCCAAATAGGTGTATTCCTGAGCACATAGAGCAATTGTGGTAATATCACCATTTTGACTAGTGAAACTCGATCAGCTCTAGATAGGGGAAGTTTCAGCCAAATTCCTATTTTAGCTCTGATCTTTACTATTATGGGGATCAAATTAAGTTCTACAAAATTTTCGACCCGAGGCGATATCGTCAAACCCAAATATTGAAAAGTATCAACAATATCCAACTGTGTAACAGGAATCTCTTTCTGTGGTAGGGGGTCTATTGGAAGCAGACTAGTCTTGGTCCAGTTTATAAGACCAGAAACCTCACCAAATAATTTAACCATTTGAATAATCCTAGGGAGAGTGGTTTCCGTATGATCTATAAAAAACAGAACATCGTCTGCATATAGTGAGATACGATCTTGTGTTCCTAGCGTACCAAATCCTTTGATCTGATCGTCCTGCCTAATGGCCATCGCAAGGGGTTCGATATATATATCAAATAATAAGGGAGATAGTGGGCAACCCTGACGGGTGCCTCTGTTTAACTCGATACTGCTACTCAAAATTCCATTAAGACTCAATTTAGCCCTTGGAGATCCATACAATAGCCTAAGAGTACGTATAAACCTCTCTCCAAAGCCCATCCTAGCAAGAACCTTCCAGAGGAAACGCCACTCCACCCTGTCAAAGGCCTTAGAGGCATCTAATGACAGGATGGAGCGGGCGGTCCCCCCAGGGGCCTGGATATTAGAAAAGAGCCGGTGTAGATTATAATGTGTACCCTTATTTTTAATGAAACCGCTCTGATCCGGATGGACTATGGAGGAGATGACCCCAGAGAGCCTTGTAGCAAGGACCCTCGCCAAAAGCTTTACATCTGCATTAAGCAGTGAAATTGGTCTGTAAGATTCTAAATCTAGAGGGTCCTTGCCTTTTTTTGGAATTAGTATCACTGTAGCCTCCATCATTGAATCTGGCAACCTCCCATCCTCCATTGATTCAGTAAAGACCTCCAGTAATCTAGGAAAAATACAGTCCCCATATTTGCTATAAAATTCATATGGAAGCCCGTCTGAACCAGGAGTAGAATTAGGTGAACATAATTTAATAGCTCCCTCAAGTTCCTTAATTGAGACCTCCAGTTCTAATGCTTTCTTTTGGTTCTCAGTAATAGTTGAAAAGTTAATCCTATCTAGGTAGAGATCTATCTTATCGTCTGTAATATTAGAATCAGCCTTATACATATCAAGAAAATAATCAAAAAAGGCCTTCTCCACCGGACCCTGACCAGTAACTGTTCTACCATCCCTCACTCGAACCTTCTCTATATGTTTTTTAGGTTGTTGATTGGAGATTACTCTGGAGAGTAGCCTACCGGGTCGCCCAGAATCAGTAAAATATTTTTGCCCTTTAAAGAAAAGATTCTGTTGAGCTTTATCCAGTAAAAAATTAGCATATATTTGTGTGGCTTTTTGCATATTTTCCCTATTTTTCTCCGTCTTATTTATATGGAAGGATTCTGTCGCTAAGATCACATGTTTCTCTAGATTTTTCTGTTTTTTTCCATATTCTCTTCTAAGATTCGTGATATTACTAACCATCAATCCCCTCATGTACGCCTTAAAGGTATCCCATACCACTTGAATTTTTGCTGAGCCGTCGTTGATATCCCAGAATCGGCCTATTTCATTTCGAATTATTTCATGTGTCTTTATGACTGATAGCCAGTAAGGGTTTAGTCTAAAGGGAGGTTTTGATATATATCTATCCTGAGAGAAGCATAATTCAAGTACTAACGGGGAGTGATCAGATATTGACCTTGTTTCATATTTCATTCGTTTTATCAATTTCATATATTTGCTATTTATCAGTACTAGGTCAATTCTAGACAATGATTTACCTGCTTTACTAAAACATGAAAAAACCCTTTTCCCCTGTCCCAGATATTCCCAAGCGTCCTCAAATCCAGCCTCCAGGCAGAACCGTGCGAGGGGGGACCCCTGGACCGTACTGTCACCCCTAGCACTCATAGAGACCCTATCACGTAAAGGATCGATGACACAATTAAAATCACCAATAATCAATGTTGGACATTCTGGCCATTTATCCATGAATAATAGAAGAGAGTTAAGAACCAGAAGAGAAAATGGCGGAGGGATATAGACAAAGGCCAAAATACATAACTCTCCCCCTAACCTGCAATATAGAAAAATAAATCTTCCCTGTTGGTCGACAGAGGATGCCTCACAAACGAAGTCAATAAGTCTATGTATCAACACCGTAACACCTCTCGAGTAATTGGAGAGGGTAGAATGATACGTATGCACAGCCCATCCCCTGTCGACCACTCTAGTGGTCTCCTCAGTAAGATGGGTCTCGAGCAAACATACTATTGCTGGTAGATGGGCCTGAGTCAAGTCAAAAACCGCTTGTCTCTTACCTCTTTCCCCCAAACCACGTACATTCCAAGAAAAAATTCTAATCATCGTCATCAACAATGGTTAAATGGAAGATTAGGAGAGAGGGAAAAAGGAGAAAACAAGATGGAAAAAGAGAATAATAAACTGAAAAAAAAAGGGAACCACACCTACTTTGACGCACCACAACCCAACCCCCCCCCCTCACCCCCCTCCCACAGGCAACCCACCACATATTGTAGTAGATTTCTTTCCTATGACCAACCCTCGACCCTCCCCCCAGTCAACCACCCCCACACCGCCATTTTGAAGCAAAGAAGACTACATTTAGGGGTATGAGCCCCTTATATTACTAATTATTCCCGTCAATTCATAACCCAATTGAGTCATCGATTGTTTCGCTCAATCCAGTCCGCGGCTTCTTCTGAGGTATCAAAAAAAAAAGTTTTATCTTCAAAAATAATCCGCAGTTTGGCCGGGAATATAAGAGAATATTTAATATCCCTCTCTCTTAGCTTCTTTTTAACAATCATGAATGTGCGTCTCTTTTCTTGTATTTCTTTCGAAAAGTCAGGAAAAAAGGCCAGTCTAATCCCGTTATACACAACCGGTGAGGATTCCCTCGCCCTTCTCAGGAGGACATCTCTGTCCCCTGAAGTCAGTGACTTAGCAAGGATTGTCCGAGGTTGTCTCCCTGGAATTGGTTTTCCTCCTGGGACCCGATGAGCTCTTTCAATCATGAAAAGAGGAGAAAATGACTCTTTACCAAAGTTCTCAAGAATTAGTTTCTGTACAAATTCGGTTGGATTTTTTCCTTCCTCACCCTCTGGAATCCCTATAATTCTCACGTTATATCTTCGTGACCTATCTTCAAGGTCCACTACCTTTTTCTTCAGGAGATTATTTTCCACTTTAAGTATAGAAACTTCCGTATTTATTTTTTTGGATTCCTTCTGTATAAGGGTGACAGAACTTTCAAGGGTGTTGAGTCTGTCTCGCATTTTGGTCAATTCATCTTTTATTAGTCCCACATCAACTTGAATAGATCCAAGTTGGGTTGTAACCACCTGTATTAAATCTCCGTTCTGTTTAACCGCTAGGAGTATTTCTTCCAGCGGGGACGAATTGTCATCAGGGATAACTTCCCCCATTATTCCATCCTCCTCCTCAGGGTATCTAGCGCCTTTTTGTATTTCTCGCTCAGTTACCTCTAATTCATAATTTTTTTTTTTCAGAGAATTCCTTTTGTCCGCCCCTCGTATTGACCCTTGGGGATTTCAGAAACTGGTCAAGTTTTGTTGGTTCAGCCGTTCTAGACCCATGTTTCTGACCTGATAGATCGGTCGAACGCCTTGGGGCTTTTGGGCCCATATCTTATTCCTCTTTATTTTTTAATTTTTTTTTTTTTATATATTTTTAAATATATTTTTTTTAGATATTTATTTGATTTTTTTTTCCCCTTATTCCGCCTCCTTTCTCTCTTTTAAATATATACCTTTTTTTTTTTTTTGCTCTCCTCTTTTTTTTTTTTTTTTGTTCCTTTTCTTTTTCTTTTTTTTCCTTTTTTTTTTTTCCTTTTTTTTTTCCTTATCCCCCTTTTCCTTTTTTTTTTTTCCTTTTTTTTTTCAGTGCCTTCTTCTTAGTTCTTGTTTTTTTTCCCTTTTTTTTTTTTCACTCTTCCCTTTTTTTTTATTTTTTTATGTCCACTCTTCTTTATACTCTTTCTCCTCTTATTTCCTTTTTTTTTTTTTTTCCCCCCTTCTCCAGCTTATATTTTAGACTTTAAAGTTGGCTTTCTTGTGATCTTATGATCAAATGCAGCTTATAATCATATGCAATCATACACAACTTTAAAGTTTAGTATACCTTAAGTTACAGTGTTGCTTGAAGGTTTGTGATTTGTTCTTTCCTTATCTTTTCCTTATCCTTCAGGCAGCAAGATAAATCATTAGTAAATCAGACTAATTAACCCCCCTATAAAGGAGTGCACACCCACTAGGTAGATGTGTTTTTTGCTTCTGTCTGGGACAGGGATACACCAACCTGCAGCCGTCCAGCTGTTGCAAAACTACAACTCCCAGCATGCCCAGACAGCCTACAGCTATCAGTCTACAGCAGGGTATGATGGGAGTTGTAGTTCTGCAACAGCTGGAGGGCCGCAGGTTGAGCATGCCTGGTCTAGGACAATTAAGCTCACACATACAGAGGCTCCTGCTGCTGTGAAGGTTAGTATGGTTGTTAAGCCTGATATGATACAGTCATGGCCGTAAATGTTGGCACCCCTGAAACTTTTCAAGAAAATGAAGCATTTCTCACAGAAAAAAGTATTGCAGTAACACAAGTTTTGCTATACACATGTATATTCCCTTTGTGTGTATTGGAACAAAACCAAAAAAGGGAGGGAAAAAAGCAAATTGGACATAATGTCACACCAAACTCCAAAAATGGGCTGGACAAAATTATTGGCACCCATAACTTAATATTTGGTTGCTTACCCTTTGGAAAAAATAACCGAATTCAGTCACTTCCTATAACCATCAATAAGCTTCTGACACCTCTCAACCGGAATTTTGGACCACTCTTCCTTAGCAAACAGCTCCAGATCTCTCTTATTGGAAGGGCACCTTTTCCCAACAGCAATTTTAAGATTTCTCCACAGGTGTTCAATGGGATTTAGAAAATGTCAGGGGTGCCAACATTTACAGCCATGACTGTACAGCTGGAAGTGGTTTCCAGAGTATCATATGAAGTGCTGGAAGAGTGTCTAAAGTTATATGCATGTTATAGAGCTGGAGGTGCGCTCCAGAATTAACTGCATGACATGATTGATCTGGAAGTGTGTCCAAATGCGTAACGCCCCAGAGTGGCAATACCACTTCTTCACCCCGCTACTGTCTCTAATGGGTTAATATCACGTCATCTTGTGTATTTATTTCAGGTCCTCCACATTGTGTATTTCTAATGTTATGTAACTGTTCATGTAATGTGCCTGGTTCACCAGCAGGTGGCAGCAAACATGGGAGAGCTATAGTTAGGTAGAATGGAGCTTTCCATTCCATTCTAATCCCCCTTTGTGGAGGAGTAGGCGAGTCCCACTTCCTGCAGGAAGAGTAGGGACCAGTTCTAGTCAGTCTAGTTTACCTCCTACTTGTCACGGACGTTCCCTGTTTGTATCTGGGCCTGAGACAAAGACTTCCATTCGTCCATCTGGGGTGGAATAGGTTATCTCTGGTCCTAACCTCATTCCAGGGCCTTATAGGGATATAAGGGCCTAGGTATCCAGCATATGAATATTCCTACCTTCAAGGTCTATTCATATTGACAGGTAGTTAGGGCCCGGATTAGGATTGTTTAGGCGGTGACCTGTTTCTTCCCTAGTTTCCAGGCCCAGTTATGTTCCCCTTCCCTCCTGTGTTTAGTGTGGAGTTTTCCCCCCACACTGATTGTGACATTATAAACCGCTGAATGACCGCCATTTTGTTGTCTGCATCAGTTCAGCCATGGATGTTATCGCTGCACTGACTGGACAGCTATAGGGGCTGTCTCTGGAGGTGGATGACCTCCGCACGACCATCTCACAGATGCAGAGACCACTCTTGACTGATCCTAGTAGTGGTTACCTGACCTGTTCTGAACCTAAAGTTGCTCTCTCGGATAGAGGTGGGGTGGGGGGGAGATAATTTTATCTGGTTCAGTGAAGCGTGCAAATGGTACTTTAAGTTGCGTCCACACTCATTTGGGGCCGAGAGCCAGAGAGTGGGTGTGATTATTTTGTTGCTTAAAGAGGACCTTTCACCTGGCAAAAAATTGTGAACTAAGTGTCATGATCTGTACAGCGGCGCCCAGGGATCTCACTGCACTTACTATTATACATGGGAGCTGCTCCGTTCTCCTGCTATGCCCTCCGGTATGTTCAGTCACTTGGGGATAGTAGGCGGAAACTTAGGGGACTTGGTTATAGTAGGAGACTGCCCTTGTTTCTCCCAGGCTGTGAGCTCTGTGCTGCGATTGGCCAGCGCTACAGCCTAGGAGAAGGAGATGCCCAGGAGAATAAGGGCAGTCTCCCCCTACTATAGCCAAGTGAACGAACATAAGAGAACGGAGCGTCGCCCAGGGATAATAGTAAGTGCAGTGACATCCCTGGGCGCCACTTTATATATGTCATGATACTTAGTTCACAATTTTTTTGCCCGATGAAAGGTCCTCTTTAAACGGGACGCCCAGTCTTGGGCTTTTTCTCTGCCGACCGGATCACAGTCTCTCCGATCAGTAGATGCATTTTTTCGGAGCTTTAAGTATCATCTATGATGACCCGGACTGAACCTCCCCGGCCGAAACTAAATTACGCGGCCTGCGTCAAGGAGAGCGTTTGGCGGAGATCTATTGTTCCGAATTTAGGAGGGAGCGACTCCAGGATCTGCTTGCAAAAGTAGGAGTCGCAAGCAGGGAGTATGTTTTTTCTGCGGTCAAAGGGGACATATTGTCAATATATGACCAAGCATTCAGCGTCAAAAAGAGAAACAAAAAGGGGCGTCTAAATCCCATCTGATTATCAGAGGTGTGAGTGGGGAGTCAAAGAATGTGCATTTGTCCTTTGCTGGTAGTACCCGATTTCTCCTGACTGCCAAGGTGGCGCTGGAGTCAAAGACTGTGGAAATTGAAGTATTTATCGACAGCGGGGCCGGGGTGAACCTGATTGATGCTCAGTTTGTCCGCATGCATGGGTTATCACCAAGTACATAAAAAAAAAAAAAAAACATTCCTGTATTTTCTATTGATTCTGCCCATCTTACTCAGAGGCGCTTGTTGCAAGTTTTGAAGTTTTGCATGATATCAAATTAAGATTGGGTGACTTTCATCAAGAAGTTATCTCGTGTTTTGTCTTGGAAGGTCTCCCTGCACCTATGGCTCCGGGTTTACCATGGCTTGCCAAGCATAATCCTACTATCGATTGGAAAGCTAGGCAGATTCTGGATTGGGGGGACCTGACCTTCCCATCAGGAATATGATTGCCCTATCAATCTTATTCCTGGGGCTAAATTGCCTAAATCTAAGTTGTATAATCTTTCTGAACCTGAAAGGCAGGCCATGAGAGAATATATTGCCGAGAGTTTGAAGAAAGGGCACATAAGACCTTTCAAGTCACTGCAGGGTTCATTTTGTAAAAAAAAAAAAAAAAAAAGCCGGACGCCTTGTCATGTAGTTTCCCTGGAGGTGGCGATTTTGAAAACCCGAGACCTATACTGTCTAAAGGGGTGGTGATATCCGCCCTCTACCCTGACCTTGAGGTGAAGGTGTTAGAGGCTCAGGGAGATGTACCGGACTTGTGTCCCTCTGGGAAACTATTTGTGCCACTGGAATTGTCTCATAAGGTGTTGGAGAACAATCATTGTACGGTTCTTACAGGACATCCTGGGAGTGGGTCCACTGCCAACCTCATATCTTGTAGATTCTGGTAGTCGGGGTGGCGTAAGTGTGTAAAGGACTATGAGTCAGCCTGTACTACCTGTGCACGGGCCAAGGTGACACATACTCGACCTTCTGGATCTTTACTTCAGTTACCCATTCCGTCCAGACCATGGACTCATGTATCCATGGATTTTATCATTGGTCTACATAATTCTTCAGGAAAGAGTTATTCTGGTGGTAGTTGATCGCTTTAGTAAAATGGTACATTTTATTGCATTATGAGGCCTACCCTAACATTGTGAAACTTCATGGCATTCCCTCTGACGTGGTCTCAGATCGTGGGACCTAGTTTGTTTCCAGATTTTGGAAGGTGTTCTGTACTCATCTGGGAATTCAACTGTCCTTTTTTTCAGCTTTTCATCCTCAGTCAAACGGACAGACAGAGCGTACTAATCAGAGTCTGGAGACTTCAGATGTTTTGTATCCGAGAACCAGGAGGAGTGGTCTTCCTTTTTGTCTTTGGCAGTTTGCCATAAACAACGTTTTTCGTCATCATTGTCATCAATATGGTGAAAAATTCAATATAACTTGAAAAATATGGGCAACAAATATAAACATGTAACAGGAAACCTATGAATGGTCCGGACATAAGTGAGGGTGATTCTGTGTGGCTGTCCACATGAAACATTAAGTTGAAGGTACCTTCCTGAAAGTTGGGTCCAAAGTTTATCGGCCCATATAAGATCACGGCCATTATTAATCCTGTGGCTTTTCGTCTTGCGCTTCCTCAGGCCCTGAAAATTCATAATGTGTTTCATACGTCTTTATTGAAAAAGATATGTGGAACCTTTACAGCCATCTTCCTTGCCACCTGCTTCGGTCAAGGTGGACGGTAATTTGAAATTCGAGATTGCAAAAATAGTTGACTCTCGAGTTCTCAGTGGATCCCTTCAATATCTTGTCCACTGGAGAGGTTATGGACGGGGGGAGAGGATGTGGATGTCGGCATCAGACGTTAATGCCAATCGTTTAGTCAATGCCTTTCATAGATCTCACCCGGATAAGGTCGGTCCTGGGTGCCCAGAGCCCGTAGAATGGGGGGGTACTGTCTTGGACGTTCCTGTGGCAGGTACCAGGAGATCAGAGAGACTGGCAATTCGTGGGTTACATTGACTTGGATCTTATTGTGTCTGTGTTTTTGTGAATGCCACACCCCTTACTTCAGGCGTTGCTTGTTGGTAAATTATCTTTCCCATAAGTAGCAGCTTCTCACTCTTGGAGGTGCGGTTTAGAGATTTTTTTTTCCGGCCTTCTAACTAGCTGGTCAGTTGTACTCTGTGGTTCTTCTGGAGTTGCCAGTTTTCTACTGTCAGATAAGTCTTGTCTGTTCTTATTGTTTTGTGTTTGTTATATTCCCTGTTGTTTGTGTCTGGGCCTGAGACAGAGACTTCCATTTGTCCATCTGGGGAGGAATGGGTTATCTTCCCTCCTGTGTTTAGGGTGCAGTTTTCCCCCACACTGATTGTGACAGCTTACCCCCCTGCTAAGGGAGGGTGTGCTGAGCATGTCATCTAGAACATCCTCAGCTCTGCTGGACATGCAGGCCAAAGCTCAAAGCCTCAGGAAACAGCAGGGAGTGTTCCCTGGCCAAACTTTAGAGTCAGCCTACAAAGTGTTGCGCAGCATAAAGAAGAAGCTGAGTCATACAGTCAGTCTGTGGGTGCAGCAGAGCCAGAGAGCAATAGATGTAGCAGAGAAGAGTTTGCCTGCCAGTGTTTTAATGCTATAGCCTGTTGGGACCAAGACAGAGTCTGTAAACGGTTTTGGAGAAACATTTATGCAAAGTAAAGCTGCTATTCAATTTCATCACAAGGTTGGACTCAAGTTATTCTTTTATCCCTCAATTATTTTCCCTATTTGTTTGCTTCAGAGCCAATGCCTGGGCTCCAGCTGTATCCATGTAGGAGCACCGTGACACTCACACCACATATAAAGGGACAGCTTAGGCCATTACCACACCTGGGTATTCGATTCTCTAATAGGGCCCTATGGGGCTGCCCACTGCACATGTTATAGAGCTGGAGGTGCGCTCCAGAATTAACTGCATGACATGACTGATCTGGAAGTGTGTCCAGAGTTATATGCATGTAATAGAGCTGCAGGTGTTCTCTAAAATTAACTGCATGACATGACTGATCTGGAAGTGGTTTCCAGGGTTTATTTTTACAAATGGGTGTTCCATGGGATGATTGAGCTGAGATTTATCTTGGAGTGTCCTGGTGAGTTTCTCATATGCAGCGGGTGTTCCCTGCAAACTATCTATGTATATTTCAGGGTGAGTCCATGTGAGAAGTGCTGGTTCGACTGCAGGCAGTGTCTCCATCTCAGGATCCATTTTGGACTAGAAGTATACAGGTGCAGCTGAGCTGAACTTAATGGGTAACATGTTAAGTAAAAAATGGCACAAGAGGTTAACTAACTCTTTGAATGTATTTCAATGGTTTTTCACAAAATGGTATGAGATAACTATGTGCCATGGGTTATCAGAGTCGTTTTTAGCTCAGCTACATCTGTGGCTCTGCACAGTGTGAGATCTTAGAGTATGTAACAGAACGCCCTGTATTGCCTGGACCACAGACTGTAACCTTGTATAAACCCCATGGATTCATTACTTTTATTTTGTTAATTATGTCACAGACAATGCCTATTGTGTGTGTTAAATGAGTCACAGGCAATGCCCATTGTGTGTGTTAAATGTATAGTTTTGGAGTTACGGAAATGAGTTAAAAAGTATATGGTTCGCTTGGAAATAATTGAGCTGATACCACAATTAATTCAATTATCTCCCAAGCAGAGGGGAGGACTGTACAGGGATGAATGGATGTGTTTAAACTGTAAATGATTGGCTGCTATGTTTATGTCCTCAGTTCCCAACAAGGTCCACGTGTTGGAAAATGTGTATAAAAGGCAAAGCTTGTGCGGTCATTAAAGCAGTCCTGCTTAACACCCCAATATGTAGCCTCATCTTGTTATTGAAGGGTACCTGTTTCCAGTTAAAGCACTAGCTCTTTTAAGAGCTATACTTCACCCTCTCTACAAGGATCCAGCGGATGGGATATCAGGAATACTCTGCCGCACAGCCTCTCGCCGGGAAAAGGACGTCTCCGACGGCATACACCCTGCTCACAACCTGGGTGGCCGTTACAGGCTACTTTCACACTAGCATTTTTTGTGGATCCATTAGGCTGAGTTCACACGAGCGTGACAGATTTGGTCCGGATGCGTTCAGGGTGCGTTCAGTTAAACTCGCACCATTTTGCAAGCAAGTTCAGTCAGTTTTGGCTGCAATTGCGTTTAGTTGTTCAGTTTTTTTCCGCGCGGATGCAATGCGTTTTGATGCGTTTTTCACGAGCGTGATAAAAAACTGAAGGTTTACAAACAACATCTCCTAGCAACCATCAGTGAAAAACGCATTGCATCCGCACTTGCTTGCAGATGCAATGCGTTATTAACGCAGCCCCATTCACTTCTATGGAGCCAGGGCTGCGTGAAAAACGCAGAATATAGAAAATGCTGCGATTTTAAAGCATTGCAGAAGTGATGCATGAAAAAAAATGCTCATGTGCACAGCCCCATTGAAATGAATGGGTCAGGATTCAGTGCAGGTGCAATGCGTTCACCTACTGCATTGCACCCGCGCGGAAATCTCGCCCGTGTGAACGCAGCCTAATGGATCTGCAAAAATGCTTCTGTTACAATAATACAACAGCATGCATCAGTCATGAACAGATCCGGTTGTATTATGTCTTATATGGCCGAGACGGATCCTTTATGAGCACCATTGAAAGTCAATGGGGGACAAATCAGTCTCTATTAATTCAGAGAAAACGGATCTGTCCCCATTGACTTACATTGTGTGTCAGGACGGATCCGTCTTGCTCTGCACCACATCACAGACAGAAAAACGCTGCTTGCAGCTTTATTCTGTCCGTGATGGGGACGCAACCAAATGGAATGGATTGCATTTTGGTGCATTCCGTTTCGTTCAGTTCAGTTCCAATTGACAATGAATGGGGACAAAACTGAAGCGTTTTATTCCGCTATTGAGATCCTATGACAGATCTCAATAGCGAAATTGAAAATGCTAGTGTGAAAGTAGCCTTACAGCAGAAACAGAATCAAAAGCAGCTTTAAGGAGCCTGTGTCCTGGCATGGCTCATATGCAGCTTGTATGTATGTGTGAGCGAACTAATGTGTTACAATTACAAAACTCTGCAAAGAATCCCATAAAGCCATGAATGTTAGTATGCGCACCAACTGTGGACACTGTAGGAGATGGCTGGGAGGTAATGGTGCAGACAAGGTCTCCAGGGCATACATGGTGCAGAGGTTGTGGAAGGGTTTACTGCTCGGTGGTCAGAAGCTTTTACTCAGGTCCTTTCTGCTCATATAGCTATAAGGCCTTGCTTATCTACAACTCCTTTTACCTTATCTCCTGCCTCATCTCATCTGGATGTGGACTCTGTCTCTGTGATCAGGAGGATTATGAAGACCTATGTTTCATGATGGCGTACCTTCGCTTACCTTCATTATTAAAAGCTGTGCTAGCTCAACTTGAAATGGTTGAACCTAGGAGGGGATAAGCCCAAAATGGATGGAAAAAAAAAAAAAACGAGGGTATTTCCCTATGGTCAGAAAGATTGTTTCCTGCTGAAACATAGTAATTCCTTGTCAATGGTAGAGTACAAAACGTCTTTAGCTTCAGTTTCCTAGTGACAGAGGGATTGCTTCCCCATGAAGTCTCGCTTAGTCACTAAGTTTAGGGGTCCATTCAGAGAACCATATACGATTTGGCGGACCACAGGTTGCGGATCTATAGGACCCAGATGCCACTGTTTGCATTCTGCATTTTCATTTCAGAACATCCTGCGCTATGACGGTAATGCCCATTCTTGTCCGCAATACGGACAATACAGACAAGTGTGGGACATTTTCTCTCTCTTTTCGGGAGGGGGGGGGGCAGAATGGATGTGTGGATGTGGACGGCACACTTTGTCTCACAGATCTCCAAGTTGTGGGACATGTCGGAAGAAAAAATACTTCCAGTGTGTATGGACCCTGAATACGCCTCCGAGTTATGTGGTCCCCATAGACACTCCCCATAGACATTCTGTTAGCGCCATTTTGTTTCTCACCAATTCATTCTATTTAGAATCAAACGTTGTTACAGAGGGGGTCTCCTTTCCACAATATACCTCTAGGTCCAGTTTCAGAAGGGTCAGATAGAGAAGAGTAAGTTCTAAGTGTTCAGGCTCTCCAAGCACTAGAAAGTAGACATTTGGAACAGGGAAACTTCAAATTTAGGACACCAGGCATCCAGTGGGAACAAGATTGTTCTTTTCTCAAATTGTGCAAGGACTACGTCAGACACTGGGATCGAATCTTGTACCCAGGTTAAAGAAATTGCCCCCAAGGCAAATAAGTCAGCCCTTCACAAAGCCTCATATGGTGGTTGTTTCAGGACTTCACAGGAAAATCTTGATCTTTTTTCCAGGAAATTGGTGGGGTCTTTTCAAGAATGGATGCAGTGACAAAGCCACAGGTAAGATGGAGGCTAGATCTGATGTGTCTAAACAAATACCTTCTCAGAAGAAATTCATTATGTGATTTTCTGTTTGTTATCAACATTCGCCAGCAGGACGATTTTATGGCCATCACTAACCAGGGTTTCTTATCTTCAATTTACTGGCCTTTGGCTTCTCATCATGACCTGGTGTTTTTACTAAGTTAGTTGTGGCACTAAGTCAGCCCTTAGCGTCCAGTCAGACTCCACAAGCTGGTTGCTTAAGCTCTCACAGGAGCAGATCCAGAAATAGAGGTGGATGTGAGATCTAAGGTTCCTTCACCAAGTGCCAGTCAGGAGTAACTAGAATAACAGACCCCCCCCCCCCCCTGCAACTGCTGCTCCTGTTGCTAGTCAAGATCGCTATCAGATCAGGCCAGGCAGCCGCTCTGTTTACAAATATATACTTTCTTGACCTCTTCAATAGAAGCCGTAACATGGGCATTAGTGTACTGGTTCGTCTTGTGGCGATCAGCCAGAAACTCGGGAAGGCCTCATGGCTTTGTCCGAGAAATACTGACAAGGTAGTTTTTTCTGGCCATTCCAATAACTTTGGTCAGGAAGTACACTTCCACATTCTTTGAGTTCAGGGGAAGCCGTCTCCTCAAGAAATGTATCGGTGATCCAATATCAGAGACCTGGGAGCAATATATCTACAGTGGGATGCAAAAGTTTGGGCAACCTTGTTAATCGTCATGATTTTCCTGTATAAATCGTTGGTTGTTATGATAAAAGTTGTCAGTTAAATATATCATATAGGAGACACACACAGTGATATTTGAGAAGTGAAATGAAGTTTATTGGATTAACAGAAAGTGTGCTATAATTGTTTAAACAAAATTAGGCAGGTGCATAAATTTGGGCACTGTTGTCATTTTATTGATTCCAAAACCTTTAGAACTAATTATTGGAACTCAAATTGGCTTGGTAAGCTCAGTGACCCCTGACCTACATACACAGGTGAATCCAATTATGAGAGAGTATTTAAAGGGGTCAATTGTAAGTTTCCCTCCTCTTTTAATTTTCTCTGAAGAGTAGCAACATGGGGGTCTCAAAACAACTCTCAAATGACCTGAAGACAAAGATTGTTCACCATCATGGTTTAGGGGAAGGATACAGAAAGCTGTCTCAGAGATTTCAGCTGTCTGTTTCCACAATTAGGAACACATTGAGGAAATGGAAGACCACAGGCTCAGTTCAAGTTAAGGCTCGAAGTGGCAGACCAAGAAAAATCTCGGATAGACAGAAGCGATAAATGGTGAGAGTCAGAGTCAACCCACTGACCAGCACCAAAGACCAACAACATCATCTTGCTGCAGATGGAGTCACTGTGCATCGTTCAACCATTTGGCACACTTTACACAAGGAGATGCTGTATGCGAGAGTGATGCAGAGGAAGCCTTTTCTCCGCCCACAGCACAAAAAGTGCCGCTTGAGGGGGGCTAAAGCACATTTGGACAAGCCAGCTTCATTTTGGAATAAGGTGCTGTGGACTGATGAAACTAAAATCGAGTTATTTGGCCATAACAAGGGGCGTTATGCATGGAGGAAAAACAACACAGCGTTCCAAGAAAAACACCTGCTACCTACAGTAAAATATGGTGGTGGTTCCATCATGCTGTGGGGCTGTGTGGCCAGTGCAGGGACTGGGAATCTTGTCAAAGTTGAGGGACGTATGGATTCCACTCAGTATCAGCAGATTCTGGAGACCAATGTCCAGGAATCAGTGACAAAGCTGAAGCTGCGCCGGGGCTGGATCTTTCAGCAAGACAACGACATTAAACACTGCTCAAAATCCACTAAGGCATTTATGCAGAGGAACAAGTACAACGTTCTGGAATGGCCACCTCAGTCCCCAGACCTGAATATAATTGAAAATCTGTGGTGTGACTTAAAGAGAGCTGTCCATGCTCGGAAGCCATCAAACCTGAATGAACTAAAGATGTTTTGTAAAGAGGAATGGTCCAAAATATCTTCAACCAGAATCCAGACTCTCATTGGAACATACAGGAAGCGTTTAGAGGCTGTAATTTCTGCAAAAGGAGGATCTACTAAATATTGATTTAATTAATTTTTTGTGGTGCCCAAATTTATGCACCTGCCTAATTTTGTTTAAACAATTATAGCACACTTTCTGTTAATCCAATAAACTTCATTTCACTTCTCAAATATCACTGTGTGTGTCTCCTATATGATATATTTAACTGACATTTTTTATCGTAACAACCAACGATTTATACAGGAAAATCATGACGATTAACAAGGTTGCCCAAACTTTTGCATCCCACTGTAGCTCTTCATTTAGGCGAGGCTCAAGAATTAGTCAGTGGTGGAGCAAACAGGTAATATCTCCATAATGTGCTAGATCAACAATTGGCAAAGGAGTTGCTCTGATACACGGAACAGTCAATACAATCAAGTTATCACTTGGGCAGTGGAATGTCAAACTGTAGACAGCCATCCACATTCAGGGTGTTCTGAATGTTCAGGCGGATCTGTTAAGTAGGTCACAGTTAAGTCTCGGTGACTGTATTTTAACAGATTGCGTGCAGATGGGGTACCCCAATTTAGACGCAATAGGGAGAGGTTCCAATACATAGCTCAAGAAGTTCTGCTCCCTGAATCAAGTAGATCCATAAGAAAGAATAGAGGGCCTGTTTTTCAGTTGGGAAGGAATTTTTTAATCCAAATTTTCCTCCATTTCCCCTCATATCCTGAGTGCTCAGGAAAATGAGACAAGAGTCTCTGCCATAGCCATAGTGCTTATGTGGCCAGGGGATCATGATCAGTCACTGGCTACGACTTTCAAGAGGAAATTATTGGAAATTTAGTCCAGCCAGTTCTTCTCGTTCAAGCAGGCCTACAGCATCCACACCAGAGATGTTTCAGCTAACAGCCTGGAATTTGACGGTTCAGGACTGAAGGAGGGCTTGAAGGTTTCCAGTTTGGGTTATAACCTAACACTTTGAGTGCATTTCACGGCTGCCACTGCTTGCATAGATGGAGCCTTCGTGCATGCATGCATTTTTTTTTACATTCTTTACTCAATTTAAATTAATCGGTTAAGCCTCCTATTCCAGCCTGGGATCAGGCTGTTCTACTCAAGACCCTGGCTGAATCTCTATTTGAGCCTTGATTTTAAGGTTGATGCTAGCAACGGTCTCTTCTAACATGAATGTAAGTTAAGAAATTCATCAGAATCCTCAATCCGCTGAACAAGACAAGCTTCATCTACTGGTCATTGCAGAACCAGTGTCCTTCAGGACTGCTGACCAGCTGTTTAAAGAGAAGTATAAAAGCCAGCAAGCCTACACTGCATGGATTAAGAATACTATTATAGTCTGCTTATAGATTTCAAGTACTCCAGTTACCAGGTGGAGTTACAGCACACTCAACTCGGTCCACTTAGTTGCTTGGGCAGAGAAAAGGATCAAATATGCAGGGACGTTCATGGTGTTCTCCATGCACCATTACACAATAATATAAGTTAGGTGTATCTGGTGCTTGCGATTCAGCCTTTGACAGACAAGTGATTATTAAGGCTGCAATTTCAACCCCCCCCCCCCCCCTTGTTTAATACTGCTTTCCAAATCCCTTTGTGTTTTGCTGCCTGAAGGACGATAAGGAAAGTCTAAATTTGCTTACCGAAATTTATCTTTCCTTGAGTCCAAAGGCAGCACAAATATCCCTCCCTGAAAATATCCCTCCCTAATCTAATATCCCTCCCTATCTAATGGGTGTGCACTCCTTTATAGGGGGGTTAATTAGTCTGATTTACTTATGAATTATCTGCTGTCCTAGACAGGAGGAGCAAGACACTAACCCTTTGTGTTGTGCTGCCTTTGAACTCAAAGAAAGATACAAGAATCAAAGATATTAGACTTTGCCATTTACTTATTTATTGAAGAAAATGATCCCCTATCACATGTCTGAGAGTGGCAAAAGTATGTGAACCATTAGGATTAGCAGATAATTTGATGGTGACATTAGTCAGGTGTTTTCAATCAATGGGATGACAAATCAGGTGTGACTGGTTTATTTAAAGAACATGAATCTATCAAAGTCTAATCTTTACAACGCATTTTTGGAAGTGTATCCTGGCATGAATAAAAGGAGATTTATGAGCACCTCAGAACAAGAGTGTTAAGGATCTGCGGGTGTGAACCCACTGTGCAACTGACTGGCTATATTCTGGAGCGACCTTTCTAAGCAAATACCTGGTTTTCACTAGAGCCTCTGATGGCGAGGATAAACTTGAGCCGTTAGGGTAGTTGCCAGGGGCTACTCCAGAGCAATCCTTGACTCAGTGGCAGCTGGTCCGGGCAGACCAGGAGATACCTGAGGTCAGGTCAGACGGCACAGTTACAGGTCAGGCGATCCGGATCGGCAACAGGAGAGTCAAAGCAAGCAGGCATCAGACGATAAGCAAAGTACAGGAACGAAGTACAAGTCAGGAACAAAAGTGGTAATCCAGCTCTTAAGCAAAAGACAAGGACCTTGACAATGAGGGAATAGGGCTGATTTAGGGAATAGGACCACTTAAATACCTGAAGGTGAGCCAGGGTTGGTCAGCGAGGTCACCCGAAAATTTGAAAAAAAAAACTTTAAAGGACCAGTTTAGTTATGAAGTCACTTTGTGGGGCGTACATACTAGAAAACACCCATAAATTACCCCATTTTAGAAATTACACCAGGCAAGTTATTCAAACTGATCTTACAAACTTTGTTAACCCTTTACCTGTTCCACAAGAATTAAAAGAACATAGAGATGACATTTCTAAATTTTCCATTTTAATCCTTTTTTTTCCCTGTAACAACGCAAGGGTTAAAGGGGTTGTCCCACTTTGCTGTTTCAATCTTACTAGCAGTAAATGTCCTGATAACTTCCTGGTTTGGCTCCAGTTGAGTGAAGGCCGGCCACGCCTCCTCATGACTCACCCTCAGAGCTCAGTCCTTGCGTGCTCGTTCATGTGGATGAGTCATCCACATGGAGCCTGCAGAGTATGTAAAGCCCATCCCCCTGCTGGGGAATCACTCAGTGACCACTGACCAATACTAGTGAACTAATGTAGTAACTTGTGGCTGTCCTGCATTCTAATACACTTTTACACATAAAACCTGTGTTACAAACCCATTCTGTGCAGCAAAAACAATAAATCACTACAGCCCAAATGCATGTTAGCTCGTAGCCATATGATCTGTGCTAGATATAGATAGATATATTCACTGACTTATTACCCAGCTTTCCCGGTATCAGATATTATCACTGACTTATTACCCAGCTTTCCCGGTGAACAATATTATCACTGACTTATTACCCAGCTTTCCCGGCATCAGATATTATCACTGACTTATTACCCAGCTTTCCCGGTGAACAATATTATCACTGACTTATTACCCAGCTTTCCCGGTGAACAATATTATCACTGACTTATTACCCAGCTTTCCCGGTATCAGATATTATCACTGACTTATTACCCAGCTTTCCCGGTGTACAATATTATCACTGACTTATTACCCAGCTTTCCCGGTGTACAATATTATCACTGACTTATTACCCAGCTTTCCCGGTGTACAATAATATTACAGACTTATTACCCAACTTTCCCGGTGTACAATATTATTGTACACCGGGAAAGCTGGGTAATAAGTCAGTGATAATATCTGATACCGGGAAAGCTGGGTAATAAGTCAGTGATAATATCTGATACCGGGAAAGCTGGGTAATAAGTCAGTGATAATATCTGATACCGGGAAAGCTGGGTAATAAGTCAGTGATAATATCTGATACCGGGAAAGCTGGGTAATAAGTCTTATAGACTTATTACCCAGCTTTCCCAGTGTCTGATATTATCACTGACCTATTACCCCAGCTTACATGGGGGGGGGGGGGGGCATCTGTGGATGGCACTTATGGGGTGGGGGCATCTGTGGAGGGCACTTATGGGGTGGGGGCATCTGTGGATTGCTGCCTGTACTCCTTCTGGGCGCCGGAGCACACGGCGTCCTCGGTTGCTATGACGCCGTGCACTCCCTCCTGCTGCCGGAAAACAGTAATACACTGCTATGATCTATAAGATGTATCACCTTATTCCGGCGGCAGGAGGGAGCGCACGGCGTCATAGCAACCGAGGACGCCGTGTGCTCCGGCGCCCAGAAGGAGTCAGCCCGTGACTAATAGGAGACCATATGAATCACTAACCTCTGCCCTGTGATCTTCCAGGGCCCTCCTTCCTCCTCTAGCATCTGCAGGACATCAGCGTGGCAGGCAGACCGTCTCTCTCCCCGGCACTATCTCCAGCATGCAGGACACGGCTGTTTTACAAGCTGGGGAGGCATGCGTGCGTGTTCTCGAGCGGCCGGCTGGGGAGAAGGTAGGACATTGTGTGCAGGCGCGGCACATACAAGCCCCGCAAGTATGTGGCCGTATCCATGGGATACAGGTAGACAACAGAGGCGTAAATGAAGGCATTTTTCAGGAGAACTGTGCAAGTTAGGAAATAGAAGTTATTTAGAAGATTATTCAAGGACACTTGGGGAAACTGATTAACAGCAATTAATGAAATGGGACAACCCCTTTAACAGCCAAACTACTCAATATCTATTACTCTGATTCTGCAGTTTACAGAAACACCCCATATGCGGTCATAAACTGCTGTATGGGCGCACATTAGGGCTCCGAAGGAAAGAAGCGCCATATGGTTTTTGGAGGGCAGATTTTGCTGGACTGGATTTTAGGCACCATGTCACATTTGAAGCCCCCCTGCAGTAGAAACTCCCAAAAAGTGACCCCATTTTGGAAACCACCGGATAGAAACAAAGAATGTGTCGACAGATAAGAACCATTTGGCCCATCTAGTCTGCCCAATATACTGAATACTATGAATAGCCCCTGGCCCTATCTTATATGAAAGATGGCCTTATGCTTATCCCATGCATGCTTAAACTCCTTCACTGTATTTGCAGCTACAACTTCTGCAGGAAGGCTATTCCATTCATCCACTACTCTCTCAGTAAAGTAATACTTCCTGATATTACTTTAAACCTTTGCCCCTCTAATTTAAAACAATGTCCTCTTGTAGCAGTTTTTCTTCTTTTAAATATTCTCTCCTCTTTTACCTTGTTGATTCCCTTTATGTATTTAAAAGCTTCTATCATATCCCATCAGTCTCGTCTTTCTTCCAAGCTATACATGTTAAGGTCCTTTAATCTTTCCTGGCGAGTTTTATCCTGCAATCCATGTACTAGTTTAGTAGCTCTTCTCTGTACTCCCTCCAAAGTATCAATATCCTTCTGGAGATATGGTCTCCAGTACTGCGCACAATACTCCAAATGAGGTCTAACTAGTGCTCTGTAGAGCTGCATAAGCACCTCCCTTTTTCTACTGGTAATGCCTCTCCCCATACACCCAAGCATTCTGCTAGCATTTCCTGCTGCTCTATGACATTGTCTGCCTACCTTAAAGTCTTCTGAAATAATGACCCGCGAATCCCTTTCCTCAGATACTGAGGATAGGACTGTATCACAGATTTTATATTCTGCTCTTGGGTTTTTACACACCAGGTCCATTATCTTGCACTTATCAACATAAAATTTTAGTTGCCAGATTTTTGACCATTCCTCTAGTTTTCCTAAATCCTTTCTATTCGGTGCATCCCTCCAGGAACATCAACCCTGTTACAAATCTTTGTTTCATCAGCAAAAAGGTGACAGTTTTATTGGTACTATTTTGGGATACGTCTGTGAAGGTTCTCATTTATCCAGGTCATGGTATATCTGTAAAGAATAAATCAAGGCAACTGGATGTACTGTAGATTTCTTGAAAACGTTTCACTTGTTCTTCCAACGAGCTGTCTCAATTCTGAGTGACTGTACAAAAATTCTGGGAATAAATATGTAACTGAATCAACATCTGGTAATTATACCCAGCATTGGGTCAAAGGTGTTGATTCCATTATCCTAATTGAAGTCAGTAGGTGATAAAGACTTCCCAGAAAAAGGTGTCAAGACAGCATTGTAAGTGGCAGACAATAGATGTCTACCCCCCCCCCACCCCCCACCAAGATTCAGCCATCAAGATTCAGCCGTGTACTTACATCTAAAAGGGACAGGTCACACCTTTGAAGACAGTCAAGTACGTGTTTTGGATAAGGAGGCCGATTGGTACAAATGAGTCGTAAAGGAGGCCATCTACGTAAAAATGGAGAAGCCAAGCTTGAATAGAGGTGGTGGTGGGGGGTTAGACATCTATTGTCTGCCACATACAATGCTGTCTTGACACCTTTTTCTGGGAAGTCTTTATCACCTATTGACTTCAATTAGGATAATGGAATCAACACCTTTGACCTAATGCTAGGTATAATTACCAGATGTTGATTCAGTTACATATTTATTCGCAGAATTTTTGTACAGTCACTCAGAATTGAGTGAGCTCGTTGGAAGAACGAGTGAAACGTTTTCAAGAAATCTACAGTACGTCCAGTTGCCTTGATTTATTCTTTACAGATATTTTGGGATACATATGATTTTTGATCATTTGATTTTACACTTTTTGTAATGGCAAGTTAACAAAAAAAAATGGTTGTTCTGGCAGTCATTTTCTCTTTTTTATGATGTTCACAGGTTAGATCATGTACTATTTTTACAGGGCAGGTTACAGACATTTCAATACCAAATATGTCATTTTGTTTCAGTTTACATAAAGCATTTTAGAAAATAAACCATGTTTTGTGTCTCCATTTTCTGAAAGCTATATATATATATATATTTATTTATATATATTTATATCTATATTTATATATAAGCATCAAAAGAATAAGGCAGCACTCCAGATAAAGTGAAAAAAGGTGGATCTTTTATTCCCTCTGCAACGTTTCAACCGTCTCGATGCGGTCTTTCTCAAGCATATCACACAGTGTCATACAAGGATATATATACCCACAATCCATAGCAAGAAATTTAAAGTGACAATTAATCAATATACAACACGATTAGTACATAAGAAGCATAAAAAACATAATAAAGTGTATTGTGCATTGTAAAGTGAATCTAACTAATACAATTACATGATGATTTATATATCATAGTACATTCACAGTGTGTACAGCTTTATTATCAATCTCTACTGTGATTAAATTGTTGGTTCACAACTCATCCATGTACTCGAAGTCACCTGTGTATCATATAAAGTGCAATTATAACAATAAAAGTTAAAAGCAACTCACACCATAACACCCGTGCAGGGGCGCCAAGATCCGCGTCCTCACTGTCAAACCGCGCATGCCCAGGATGTCAACCGCGTCACAGGAGCGACACCATCCAGGCCTAAGCCAGCAGCCGTCACCAAGGAAACGTGACGTCAAAGACACGTGACCCGGGAGGCGGCTACATGACCAAACCAGAGGCGTCGCCGGGAAACACCCACGGTGCAGGGTCCGCGTCACCAGGTCAGACACGCCTACAGTGTCATTTGTTCTGTATCTCCAACATGGATCTCCCCGACGTATTCACATACACCAGGGCGGACGAGGAAAGGATTTTGCGGGGTCTGGTTAGTGAGCCCTCTTTTCTATCCACACCCACTTTGATCGACTTAAAGCGAAGATTTGAGGCAGACGCCAAGAAGATTGTGTCCACTGACTTGCATCTAATGACCCTTAGTCAATATTTTAGGGAACACAGAATCCCTAGAGGCATACGCTCACAACTCAAACCAAATCTTTTCCCTGCTGAATCTGTTTATACACAGAAGTTTGTACAGATTTCTAATAAATATGCCTAAGATATTATTCTCCTGAACTTGGAGTTTTTACAACAGGAATTGGCGGATAGTAAGATACTTGCCGTATCTTACTTATTTGGAAACTATGCTGGGACAGGATGAATTTAAAGTCTATGAAGATAGTTGCAATGAATATCTATCTAAATTTACCAAGGAACAGGAAGCCACTAAAAGGAAGAAATGGCAGCGTGACGCCGATGATTATGCAAAGGGCAAAGTGTATACATGGCAAAATGATATGTCCAAAAAGCAGCAATTTTCGTCACAGCGATCGGGCAACATTAGGAAACAGTCGGGACAATCCAGGCCGTCAGCCACTCAGAACCCTACATCGAAGAAATCTTTTTTAGAGATGGGCCCCGTGATGGCCAGAGAACCAGACGGGGTGGCAGAAGACACCACAAGTGGCGTAAATCCCAAATCACCAAGGACAATCAAACACATGTCATTGCGCAGAAAGGGGAATCACGCTCAGTGAATAATCTCTCTACTGTGGTAAATATCTCCTCTGTGCCATTATCTGATTTACAAATTAAGGTGTTGTCTAAGGGTCTTTCATTCTGTCCCTCAACCAGGGTCGATTGGTTCAATCTGGAGGCCGACCTGCAGCGCCTATATAGGAGTATTGAACTCAAGATATGGTTTGCAGGTCGTCCTCCCGTTGAGCAATCGACTTCTGCTACTGAATTGAGGCTTAAACCCTTTGGATTGTCCAATAAGAGTGATTTTTCACCACAGTGGTTCTCCTGCTCTAGAAACGTTCAGAAAGGCTGTCTCTAGGGATGTAGCCTCATTACGTGATGAGACTAGCACCTTACCCTTAAAACATCCTAATATGACTTCCTCTGAGGTTGTCATTTTGGAGGGGTTGTGCCATGACAACAGCCTCACCATCAAACCAGCTGATAAGGGTGGTGCGGTTGTTGTCATGGACACCTCTAAATACATTTTTGAGATTAGGAGACAGCTGGGTGACCCGAATGTTTACAGATTGTTGGCTGGTGATCCGAAGTTTGAAATTACTAGATGCATCAAGAATGCCCTGGATGTAGCTTTGGCTCAGGACATTATTGATTGTGAACTCTATACATTTTTATCTGTAACTCAACCACGTACACCGGTCATATATGTACTCCCCAAGATACATAAATCATTGATTGACCCACCTGGCCGTCCCATTGTTGCCGGTACTGGCTCAATTTTTTCTAACATTTCGATTTTTCTGGATAAATTGTTTATACACCTCCATTGACCATGATAGGGGGTTGTCTGCTGTCTGGAGGCAATTGTCAGGCAGTAGCCATTCTTCACATTGTCAGGATTTCATTGTTCATCTACTTGATCTGGTCTTGAGAAACAATTATTTTTTGTTTATGGAGAGTTTCTCTCTCCAATTACGAGGGACCGCCATGGGGTCAAACGTGGCACCCACCTATGCCAATGTCTTCATGGCAGCCCTCGAGGAGGACCTTGTCTATGTGTCCCACCACTTCAGGAATGTCCTGGGGTGGTGGAGATACATAGATGACGTCTTCCTCATCTGGCAGGGTGACTCCCTTTCGCTAGGGCTTTTCCATGACTTTTTGAATGGCATGGACCCTGACATTAGTTTCACCTTGGTCCACTCTGCGACCCATGTCCAGTTTCTTGACACTACGGTCACTTTAGTGAACAATAAACTTTCCACGGATATTTATACCAAGCCGACTGACTGTAACACGCTGTTACATTTTAACAGCTGTCATCCGAGGTCAATCATTAATTCTGTACCCTATGGCCAACTACTTAGGGTTAAAAGGGTGGTACAGGACCCTGATCTACTTCCGACTCGGTTTGCACAGATGGTAGATAAGTTTATGAAAAGAAGTTATCCTGCTCAGGTGATTGATAAACACCTTAGCAGAGTGAGATATCCACAACAGAAACCATCTACTAATACATGTAGCAAAATTGAGAGGATACCGTTCATATCAACGTACTCGGAACAGAGTGCTCCCATTTCTCAGATTGTTCGTAAATATTGGCCGATACTGAGGAGTAACTTCCCTGACATTTCAGCTCTGACTTTGCCGCCTCTGCTTTCCTATAGGCGTGCTGCCAACTTCCGTGATAAGCTGGTACGGGCGGACATTCACACTAAGACCTTGGTACAATCCCATATTGGCTCCCGAAGGAGGGGCTCCTACCCTTGTTTGGGTTGTTCTTACATGATCAAGGGTGAGAAGTTCACGCATCCCGTCACCGGGACCCAATATGGGATTGGTCACTTTTTAACATGCAACAGTTCGTTTGTGATCTACGTGCTTTCCTGTCCGTGTGGTCTCCTCTATGTTGGGGAGACCACTTGTGACATGAAGACACGTCTCAACAATCACCGGTTCTCTATTAGACAAAAAAGAAAAGATCTGCCTGTTCCTAAACACTTTGTGGAGGCCAAACACAGAGAAAAAGATTTGAAGTTTATGTTGGTGGACCATATCACCTTGTCCAGAAGGGGAGGTGATAGGACGCTGGCCCTTAAACAGAGGGAATTGAGGTGGATTCCATCGCCTCAACACCCTGAGACCTTATGGTCTTAATGTCGATTTCAAGTGGAGTGTGTTGTAGGGGGGGTTCCTTGCTATACCCGGTTGATCCTTGACTCGCCGCGCCCTGGTGTATGTGAATATTTACTAGTGTCATTTATCATGGAAATTGATCATGTATTCAATATGATCGTTTCATTTTTTTCTAATCTTCTTCTTTCTCTTTTTTCTTTCTCCAGTTATTGGGACTCCACCGATTTTGTTCGTGGACAGTGGGCGTCTATTTCTGCGTCTCCTTGTTGATTTATGGCGTTGGGGGAGATCTTTGGGGCCTTATGAATTACAAGATACTCAATGGGTCTACTGTAATTATACTTTTGTGGAGTGGTGGTCTTCTTTGTGGTTGCTTAAGACATGAGGGTCGGTTTCTGGAACTGGGCACCGTGGCATTGATGTGCTTTGGACCCAAGTCCGTCATGGACCGGGGGCGATGGTCGTGAGAACGACGTGGCCCCTTCTGGTCCCCGTCCCAGTGTGAGATAACATGAGTATGGCACAGATAATTTAGGGGTAATCCCTGTTGCTGATATACTCGGACCACGTTCACTCCTATTTCTAAATACTCTAAACATAATTAATACAGTTTGACCTAATGAGGTATTCATTAATCCTCGTCTATATATGTTTTCATAGATTTTATTTGGCCGTTTGCTCTCCCTCCGCCGTTCTTTTGTGGGCCCGCGCCTGCCCTATGCCTTCCGCTGGATTTCGTGGAGACACTGAGCATGTTGCTGGGCCGGCTGTTGCTATGGCAGCGACGCCACTACTGTAGGCGTGTCTGACCTGGTGACGCGGACCCTGCACCGTGGGTGTTTCCCGGCGACGCCTCTGGTTTGGCCATGTAGCCGCCTCCCGGGTCACGTGTCTTTGACGTCACGTTTCCTTGATGACGGCTGCTGGTTTCGGCCTGGATGGTGTCGCTCCTGTGACGCGGTTGACATCTTGGGCATGCGCGGTTTGACAGTGAGGACGCGGATCTTGGCGCCCCTGCACGGGTGTTACGGTGTGAGTTGTTTTTAACTTTTATTGTTATAATTGCACTTTATATGATACACAGGTGACTTCGAGTACATGGATGAGTTGTGAACCAACAATTTAATCACAGTAGAGATTGATAATAAAGCTGTACACACTGTGAATGTACTATGATATATAAATCATCATGTAATTGTATTAGTTAGATTCACTTTACAATGCACAATGCACTTTATTATGTTTTTTATGCTTCTTATGAACTAATCATGTTGTATATTGATTAATTGTCACTTTAAATTTCTTGCTATGGATTGTGGGTATATATACCCTTGTATGACACTGTGTGATATGCTTGAGAAAGACCGCATCGAGACGGTTGAAACGTTGCAGAGGGAATAAAAGATCCACCTTTTTTCACTTTATCTGGAGTGCTGCCTTATCCTTTTGATGCTTATCTATATATAGCCGCTTGAGCCCACGGCTGAGAGGACGTGCACCGGTTTTTCTGTCTTGTGCTGCTGAGACCCGCATTTTGTTTCTATATTTTTATTTTATATATATATATATATATATATATATATATATATATAAAATACATTATATATATATATATATATATATTTTTTTTTTGGGGGGGGGGTGATTGTCTCATGTAGGGGCTCATTTTTTGCAGGATGAGGTGAAGGTTTGACTGGTACTATTTTGGTATATATTGGACTTTTTGATAGAATAGGTTGTTATGGACACGGAGATACCGAATAGGTCTTGTTTTTGTGTTTACATTATCTGTAAGCCATGTTTTTATTTAACTTTTTGGACAATTGTCTTATGTAGGGGCAAATTTTTTGCAGGATGAGGTGTTGGTTTAATTGGTACTATTTTTGGGGTACATATGACCTTTTTGATCACTTTTCATACCATTTTTGTGAAGTAAGGTCCCTGCGGTATGGAAAAGGTTTAAACGTCCAATATCGGTGCCAGCACCATTGTCAGCCATTCCAGCAGAGTGTCAGCTGTATGTTACAGCACTCTGCTACTCTCGGTCATCTTGGACTTCCTAACAGCGCAGCTCCAATCTCCTCAACAATACTAATTGGAGCTGCGCTCTACGGTTTGAACATGCCAGTCAATGCTGCAATTGGTCAGTCAAATCTGACTGACCAATCACAGCGATCCAAAGGCAGGGACTGCAGTGATCGCTTCCCTGCGAGGTTCCCCGACAGCTCAGCTATTCGTGACACCCATTTAGATGCCAATGTCACCTCAAATATACTTGCGGTGACAATTTGATCTCATGACGTACCATGTACGGTAGCCAACACCCCATTATGATGTACACAGTACATCATTGGTCACTAAGGGGTTAAAACCTTTAATCTGTTAGAACACTGCATCTTTTTCTGATAGTTTTTTCAGTTCTTTCGCAACCATCGCTCATACACAAGACCATTTTTCCACGGTCCGTTTTTAACAAATCCGTTGTTCCATTTCTGAGGTTTATTTTTTCCCTGTTTTGTTTCCGCATCCATTCTGTTGTGCAACTGAACAGATTCATATGTGTTCCGTTTTTTGTAGATCGTAAACGGACTAAAGAATTAGGCAATAAAGAGTTAAAAATGTTAGCCACTGCCAGTTTTTCACACCCCCAATATAAGATGGTCATGTGATTGCCTTTACAGCTCTTTCTTCAGCTTGGTTTAGAATTGAGAGGTTTTTGGAATACTATGCTTGGTTGGCGTTTTCTGGCTACTGCTATCTGCTGGATCATGTGTGACGATGATGACGAAGGGGTTCACCTGCACTGGCTTATTTCTCGGAATTTCGGACGGCATCCAACTATGTGGACTGAGGAACTGAGGAGGAGGCATTGGGTTCACCCAATTGTCTTTCAGCAGTGCAAGACAGGCCACTTCCACACATTGTACATGGATCTGCGACAGCATCCAAATTGAATTGAATAGGTTTTGTCGCATGTCTGTGAGCAGCTTTGACAATTTGTTAGCAGCTCTGCGTCCTGGCCTCACATACCAGGAAACAAATATGAGGCACTGCATTTCCCCGGAGAAATGGCTCATCGTGACGTTGAGGTAGGTTTCCTAGAAGAGTTTGAATTTAACATTTCTGTAACCTTTTATAGTGTCAAATGCGATATATTTACAGATGGCAATGATATAGTCAAAAGTAATTGTGCTTTTTTGTTTTTTACACTTTAGATTGCTGGCAACCAGGAATTCATTTGCTTCACTGCATTTGGAATTCCTGCTGGGCATCTCAACAATTTCCCAGATTGTTCGTCAAACATGTCAAGTCATTTGACAGCAACTCCAGGACACGGTGATGCCAGAGCCCAAGGTAGATGATTGGTTGAGAATCGCTGAGGGCTTTGAACATGATGCGCAGTTCCCAAACTACATTGGGGCAATGGATGGTAAACACATCAGTGTGAAAAAGCGGCCTCACTCAGGGTCGCGATTCTACAATTAGAAACAATATTTTTCCGTAGTGCTTTTAGCTGTGGCTGACAGTACCTACAAGTTTATTATTATACATATTGGGGCCTATGGGAGCACCACTGATGCCCGCATTTTCAGGGCTTCTAGAATGGGCAATCGGCTTCAAGCCAACTAACTTGCCCTCCCAGAGCCCAGACAGCTGCCAGGATCTGCAGGACCACCGGCTCCATTTGTAATAGTGGCTGGTGAAGGGTTTGCTTTTACACCCTATGTCATGCAACCCTTCCCGAGATGCGACATGCAGACGTACAGTTGTGTTCAAGATAATAGCAGACATCACTAACCTGATCAATCACTGTTTTTGGTAGAAATGATATTTCTACATGGCAAATAATTTACTAGCAGGTGTAGTAGACTAATAGAAATCCAACAGACCTAACAGTCACGACATGCATGCTGCTGATTCTGTGTAATTGAACCACTAATTGAAAGGGGCATGTTCAAAACAATAGCCGTGTGGAGTTCAATGAGTGAGGTCATTCATTCTTGGAAAAACAGGTGGCAATTATTGCCCTTATTTAACCACTTCAACTCCTCTAGCTGAAACACCCTTAATGACCAGGCCACTTTTTACACTTCTGCACTACACTACTTTCACCGTTTATTGCTCGGTCATGCAACTTACCACCCAAATGAATTTTACCTCCTTTTCTTCTCACTAATAGAGCTTTCATTTGGTGGTATTTCATTGCTGCTGACATTTTTACTTTTTTGTTATTAATCGAAATTTAACGATTTTTTTTGCAAAAAAATGTCATTTTTCACTTTCAGTTGTAAAATTTTGCAAAAAAAATGACATCCATATATACATTTTTCACTGAATTTATTGATCTACATGTCTTCGATAAAAATAAAAAAAATGTTTGGGTAAAAAAAAAGGTTTGGGTAAAAGTTATAGCGTTTACAAACTATGGTACAAAAATGTGAATTTCCGCTTTTTGAAGCAGCTCTGACTTTCTGAGCACCTGTCATGTTTCCTGAGGTTCTACAATGCCCAGACAGCACAAACACCCCACAAATGACCCCATTTCGGAAAGTAGACACCCTAAGGTATTCACTGATGGGCATAGTGAGTTCATAGAACTTTTTATTTTTTGTCACAAGTTAGCGGAAAATGATGATTTATTTATATTTTTTCTTACAAAGTCTCATATTCCACTAACTTGTGACAAAAAATAAAAACTTCCATGAACTCACTATGCCCATCACGAAATACCTTGGGGTGTCTTCTTTCCAAAATGGAGTCACTTGTGGGGTAGTTATACTGCCCTGGCATTTTAGGGGCCCAAACGCGTGAGAAGTAGTTTGAAATCAAAATCTGTAAAAAATGACCGGTGAAATCCGAAAGGTGCTCTTTGGAATGTGTGCCCCTTCGCCCACCTTGGCTGCAAAAGAGTGTCACACATCTGGTATCGCCGTACTAAGGAGAAGTTGGGGAATGTGTTTTGGGGTGTCATTTTACATATACCCATGCTGGGTGAGAGAAATATCTTAGCAAAAGACAACTTTTCCCATTTTTTTATGGGTATATGTAAAATGACACCCCAAAACACATTGCCCAACTTCTCCTGAGTACGGCGATACCAGATGTGTGACACTTTTTTGCAGCCTAGGTGGGCAAAGAGGCCCACATTCCAAAGAGCACCTTTAGGATTTCACCGGCCATTTTTGACAGATTTTGATTTCAAACTACTTCGCACACATTAGGGCCCCTAAATTGCCAGGGCAGTATAACTACCCAACAAGTGACCCCATTTTGGAAAGAAGACACCCCAAGGTATTCCGTGAGTTATACTGCCCTGGCATTCTAGGAGCCCTAATGTGTGGTAAGTAGTTTGAAATCAAAATGTGTAAAAAATTACCTGTGAAATCTGAAAGGTGCTCTTTGGAATGTGTGCCCCTTTGCCCACCTAGGCTTCAAAAAAGTATCACACATGTGGTATCGCCGTACTCAGAAGAAGTTGGGGAATGTGTTTTGGGGTGTCATTTTACATATACCCATGCTGGGTGAGATAAATATCTTGGCAAAAGACAACTTTTCCCATTTTTTTATACAAAGTTGGCATTTGACCAAGATATTTATCTCACCCATCATGGGTATATGTAAAATGACACCCCAAAACACATTCCCCAACTTCTCCTGAGTACGGCGATACCAGATGTGTGACACTTTTTTGCAGCCTAGATGCGCAAAGCGGCCCAAATTCCTTTTAGGAGGGCATTTTTAGACATTTGGATCCCAGACTTCTTCTCATGCTTTCGGGCCCCTAAAATGCCAGGGCAGTATAAATACCCCACATGTGGCCCCATTTTGAAAAGAAGACACCCCAAGGTATTCAATGAGGGGCATGGCGAGTTCATAGAATTATTATTTTTTTGGCACAAGTTAGTGGAAATTTTTTTTGGGGGGTATTTTCTCACAAAGTCTCCCTTTCCGCTAACTTGGGACAAAAATTTCAATCTTTCATGGACTCAATATGCCCCTCACGGAATACCTTGGGGTGTCTTCTTTCCGAAATGGGGTCACATGTGGGGTATTTATACTGCCCTGGCATTTTAGTGGCCCTAAAGCGTTAGAAGAAGTCTGGAATATAAATGTCTAAAAAAAATGTATGCATTTGGATTCCGTGAGGGGTATGAGTTCATGTGAGATTTTATTTTTTGACACAAGTTAGTGGAATATGAGATTTTGTAAGAAAAAAAAAAATAATTTCCGCTAACTTGGGCCAAAAAAATGTCTGAATGGAGCCTTACAGGGGGTGATCACCCATATAGACTCCCTGATCACCCCCCTGTAAGGCTCCATTCAGACGTCCGTATGATTTTTACGGATCCACGGACCGGATCCGCAAAACACATACAGACGTCTGAATGGAGCCTTACAGGGGGGTGATCAATGACAGGGGGGTGATCAGGGAGTCTATATGGGGTGATAACCCCCGTCATTGATCACCCCTCTGTAAAGCTCCATTCAGACGTCCGTATGTGTTTTGCGGATCCGATCCATGTATCCGTGGATCCGTAAAAATCATACGGACGTCTGAATGGAGCCTTACAGGGGGGGGGGGTGATCAATGACAGGGGGGTGATCAGGGAGTCTATATAAGGTGATCAGGGGTTAATAAGTGACGGGGGGGTAGTGTAGTGTAGTGGTGTTTGGTGCTACTTTACACAGCTACCTGTGTCCTCTGGTGGTCGATCCAAACAAAAGGGACCACCAGAGGACCAGGTAGCAGGTATATTAGACGCGGTTATCAAAACAGCGTCTAATATACCTGTTAGGGGTTAAGAAAATAGTATCTCCAGCCTGCCAGCAAACGATCGCCTCTGGCAGGCTGGAGATCCACTCGCTTACCTTCCGATCCTGTGAACGCGTGCGCCTGTGTGCGCGCGTTTACAGGAAATCTCGGCTCGCGCGAGATGACGCATATATGCGTGACTCTGCGTTAGACAGTCCGGAGGCGGTTAAGGAAGGAAGGCAGCAAATGTTATACATGCTGGTTACAGTGCATTTCTCTCTGAAATTCTGATGAAGATTGGTCGTTCCAGATATTGTTCAGAAGAACAGCGTACCTTGATTAAAAAGTTGATTGGAGAGGGGAAAACATATAAAGAAGTGCAGAAATGATAGGCTGCTCAGCTACAATGATCACAAATGCTTTAAAATGGCAACCAAAACCTGAAAGACGTGGAAGAAAGCGAAAAACTACCATTTGAATGGATGGAAGAATAGCCAAAACGGCAACGCCAACAATCAGTTCCAGGAAGATCAAAGAAGGTCTAAAGTTACCTGTGAGTACTGTTGCAATTAGAAGACGCCTATGTGAAGCCAAGCTATCTGCAAGAAGCCTCCGCAAAGTCCCACTGTTGAAAAAAAACACATGTGCTGAAGAGATTACAATTTGCCAAAGAGCACATTGACTGGCCTAAAGAGACATTTTGTGGACTGATGAAAGTAAGATTGTTCTTTTTAGGTCTAGTGGACAGTTTGTCAGACGACCCCCAAACACTAAATTCAAGCCACAGTACACTGTGAAGACAGTGAAGCATGGTGGCGCAAGCATCATGATATGGGGATGTTTCTCATACTACGGTTGGGCCTATTTATTGCATACCAGGGATAATTGATCAGTTTGAATACATCAGAATACTTGAAGAGGTCATGCTGCCTTATGCTGAAGAGGAAATGCCCTTGAAATGGGTGTTCCAACAAGACAACGACCCCAAACACACCTGTAAACATGCACCATCTTGGTTCCAGACCAACAAGAATGACGTTATGGAGTGGCCAGTTGGTATGTTGAGTGTGCGTTCAGAATACTTACCAACAAATGGAGAGTATTCCTGTCATCCTTACAGATGTCACCGGACAATGCTACCCTGGTTATTCAAGCATGTGTGATCCTGCACAACTTCGTCAGGATTCTTTATACTCCTTCAGATCCTGGAGAGGGCCAAAATCTGACTGCTACATCTGTTGGATATGATCTTAGCCGACCTGGAATGGCTGTTCGGGAAATGTATGCCGGCTATTTCTCCTTTTTTTTTTTATGTGCTAGTGTAGGGACTCGCAAGACAATGAGGACCCTTGACGTGTGCTTGCGGGCTGGGGTATATAGTAGGCAAATAACATGGTCAATATAATCAATTGATCTCGTGTGCCAGTATATTGGCCATAAGAACATTTGACAATAAAATGACCATATATTTGAATACTACAAGAAAATTTAGACTAGAACCTTCAGAATCACAGGTGCATATCCATGAAGCAAACATGATTATAAAAAAGAAAATGGCTGCACACCATTATACATACAAACAGAGCTAAGAAATGGGAGTCATTCCAAACAAAAGTGGTATAATACCTACTGGAAAAAATAAGTCAATGGAAGCTCTTAGCGGACATATTTGATCAAACGTGTGTCGGGCCCATCTACCAGGCGTCAAGGTGGTTTCCGCAGATGGGTCCCTAACACTAGTATACTGCCTCTCTTTGGACTTAGCCAAGCCTACAATATTCAGGGTGTCGGGTATATAAAGCAAATGCTTTTATATAAATATTTAAAAAAAAATATCGGGTCAAAAGAAAAATTATGCAAACTATATTGACCCGTTAGATGGACATAAACATCTCAAAGAGTTCAATCAAGAACCTGATTATTTTGTGCAATCAGTAAAACAGGGTACAAGCGTCTATGCAAAAATATAAATGGTTTATTATACAATAGGTTAAAATACAAACGAAAATGAATCAACATAAATTTCAATAATATACAATGATATGCAGTACCCAGAATTCACCACTATATACCACCAAAACACTACTCAACCAACACAAGAATATTATGCAATACAGCTTTAAATTTTGTGAGAAATCTACAATCAATGGATTATGCGGAAAACTCAATCAAGAAGATGACAGATACGAGCCCTTGCTCCGCCCAAAAATGATGACCAATCTTTCAGATAATGGCAGTATTGCAACAAAACGTATAAATTATTGGCTTGATATCAAACTAGGGAATTCAAAGATTCCCAACAAAGAGTTTCTCCAATATTATCCCCTTGTTTCAGTTATATGCATCGTAACTGAAATCAGAGAAAATACGGATGTAGCAACTAACGTAACACGTCCGCAAATGAGCGGGTATCTGGCTAAGTATCAAGCCAATTAATTTAGATCAATACTACATAAAACAAAATATACATTACCCAAGGGTCAAGTGATGTGCAGAGTCTTGGGGCAGCCAGCTCTCAAGAGTTTTTCCCGATAATCCAAATGATTCTCCAGAGATCTATAATCCAAATGTTTGTTTCTCTTTTTTTCCTTTTCTCCCTTTTTTTTTTTTTTTCTGGTAACTGGTTTCTTAACCCAAAACTTATCAGATGAACACGCCCTCCGAGTTTGGAACTTTCCAATCATTGTTGGAGGGGTGTGTGCATGGATAAGGAGCATGGCGTCATAATACTACCCAGAATGCAATTTTGCTACTGATGTAGTATTAACCGCTTATATCTAGGTGGCACTGTTGTATAAGCAATAAGCATCATACCATTAAGGGTTAACTCATATATGCCTGATATTTTTAATACTTCACACCTCTGACATCTGGGGCCTTGTCTCAGGGCTGAGGGACAAACTTTGATACATGAATATATACTTTGAGGAACATCTAGACCATTCTCACACTGTGGAATTCATGTTCAGATAGGAAAAACAATAAAGCCTCAGAATCTGCAGGTGCGGCGTATCTTCTAACTTTCTAAATGTATAATATATTGTTACAATAACACTAGTTTTTGAACAGTACAGTAATCTTCTCATGGACTTACTTTGGCCTACATGAAACTTCATACAAAAACAGTGAATATAAATCAACATTGCTCTTAAAGGCAATGAATACCCATTATAACTAAAATAAGTAGATAAAACTGTTTACACTTATGAAAAAGCACAACAAGGGTAGTGTAAGTCCCAGGTAGATGGGCCTGTTCAGTCAAAAAGAGGAGCTACCCTCAATTAATACTACAAGAAAATTTAGACTAGAACCTTCAGAATCACAGGTGCAAAGAGAGGCAGTATACTAGTGTTAGGGACCCATCTGCGGAAGCCACCTTCACGCCTGGTAGATGGGCCCGACACACGTTTGAATATGTGCGCTAAGAGCTTCCATTGACTCATTTATAGTAGGTATTATACCACTTTTGTTTGGAATGACCCCATTTCTTAGCTCTGTTTGCATACATTTGACTATACAGTGGATATAAAAAGTCTGCACATCCCTGTTAAAATGTCAGGTTTCTGTGATGTAAAAAAAATTAAACAAAATAAATCATTTCAGAACTGTTTCCACCTTTAATGTGACCTAGAAACTGTACCACTCAATTGAAAAACAAACTGAAAAAAATAAATAAATGTGGTTGCATAAGTGTGCACACCCTCTTATAACTGGGGATGTAGCTGTGTTCAGAATTAAGCAATCACATTCAAAATCATGTTAAATAGGAGTCAGCAAACACCTGCCATCATTTAAAGTGCCTCTGATTAACTCCAAGTGCCATAATTCCAAAAGATATGTTTGGTGCAAAAACAACACTGCAGATCACTAAAAGAACACCATACCCACAGTGAAGCATGGTGGTGGCAGCATCATGCTTTGGGGCTGTTTTTCTTCAGCTGGAACTGGGGCCTTAGTTAAGCTAGAGGGAATTATGAAGAGTTACAAATACCAGTCAATATTGGCACAAAACCTTCAGGCTTCTGCTAGAAAGCTGAACATGAAGAGGAACTTCATCTTTCAGCATGACAATGACCTAAAGCATACATCCAAATCAACAAAGGAATGGCTTCACCAGAAGAAGATTAAAAGTTTTGGAATGGCCCAGCCAGAGCCAAGATCTAAATCAGATTTAAAATCTGTGGGGTGATCTAAAGAGGGCTGCGCACAGGAGATGCCCTCGCAATCTGACAGATTTGGAGTGTTTTTGCAAAGAGTGGGCAAATCTTGCCAAGTCAAAATGTGGCATGTTGATAGGCTCATACCCAAAAAGAGTGCTGTAATAAAATCAAAAGGGGCTTCAACAAAGTATTAGTTTAAGGGTGTGCACACTTAAAGGGGTTGTCCAGGTTCAGAGCTGAACCTGGACAGCCCTCCATTTTCACCCTGGCAGCCCCCCTGACATGAGCATTGGAGCAGTTCATGCTCCGATGCTCTCCTTTGCCCTGCGCTAAATCGCGCAGGGCAAAGGCATTTTTCAGAGTTCCGGTGACGTACCGGGCTCTCCATGGGGCTCACAGGAACCCCGGTGACGTCACCGGCACTGATGGGCGGGATTTGGCTCTGCCCTAGCCAGTAAAACGGCTAGGGCAGAGCTAAAGCCCGCCCCTCAGAGCCGGTGACGTCACCGAACACACTGCTGGGCGGAAGTTACCGCCCGGCAGTGTGTTATTAAAAACAAAAGAGCCTGTGCCCTGCGCGATCTAGCGCAGGGCACTGGAGTGCATCGGAGCATGAGATGCTCCGATGCTAGGCTCAGGGGGGCTGCCTGGGTGAAAATAAGGGTAAGTCCGGGTTCAGCTCTGAACCCGGACAACCCCTTTAAGCAGCCACATTATTTTATTTTTATATTTTTTCTTCTCTCTACCTAAAAGATTTCAGTTTGTTTTTCAATTGAGTTGTACAGTTTATAGGTCACATTAAAGGTGAAGAAAGTTCTGAAATGATTTATCTTTCTCATTTTTTAACATCACAGAAACCTGACATTTTAACAGGGGTGTATAGACTTTTTATATCTACTGTATATACCCTCTAATACCTCATTAAAGGTTTACATTTACTGGGTTGTTTGCAAATAAAATAGATTACTAGCATTAACGTCATAAAAGGCAGTTAGTAATGTATTGTTATGAACCATATTATTTCCTTTCATGGCAGTCTTATTTTCAGAAACATATTATATGCTAATATCTATTGGTAAGGACCGGCCAACAATCCATCAGTGGTGGCAGTGCTTGAACAATAGATGAAAGAAGGATGCCTTGTGTGTGCTAGCACAGTCCCAGAAACTAAAGATGCCTGTGCTTTATCATCTACTGTTCATTCAGTACCATCACTGATGGATAACAGGGTGTTGTCGATAATCAATGTATAATGGTTTATAATAACCATTCAGCATAGGAAGCAAAATAACTAATAATAGTCTCTAAAGAATCAGCTAGCATGAACGTTTGCATGTTGTAAATGTCGAATTGTATACGTTATCCAGCCCCTTTATGTCAAAACTTTTGCTTATGTATTCCTAACTTGTTTTTTTTTGTTCTTTTTCAGGTCCTATTGTCAGGATGAAAAGTGAATTTCGCAAACCATGGATTTTCTTCGAAATCCCGGATATGGCTCCATAAATTATAATGTATAAACGTACGTGTATGTACTAATAAAAATTACGTCTATGTTATGCCAACTCTCATACAATGTTTTACTGTACAAAATATACTTATATTGAATAAAAACAGTAGACAATAAAGGATGTGGTTTAAATAAAAGCTTTTATAATATACCAATAAAAAAATGAATAATAATATGGCTTTGACTTCAGCCTTTTCTACTGCTCAAAATATAACAATATAAAACAATACAGAAAATTAATTATAAATCAAAAAGCTCTTTTGTAATAGGGCCTTGTCCATGCCTTGGAGGCGCTAACATTTGCCCTGGTGGGCCCTTGAGTGGCAGAACTGGGGCCTGGTTGGGGGTGTATGTCTCCAGCCAGTGCTCGATGTTTAATTTGGTCAACAACTTTCACTAGTCCTAATGGATCTATTTTGGGATCCATTATACTTATGACAGAGGTGACCACATTGGAAAAGATATTTTGCTTCTCTGATGAATATTGGGAGATATAGGGCGTAAAGGCTTTACAACGTTTTTCCTCCTTGGTTTCATCTTTATGTTTCTGAAGATAGTCGAGAACACGGTGGTCTATATGTGCCCAAGCATCTCCAGACTCTGTGGCCCTTTACCTCCCACCCCTTCTTGCCCGTTGCTTTGGCTTGAGTGGCTCTGGGCTTGAGGGCACATCGTCAGTTGCCTCGGTGTTGGCAGCCTCTTTGGTTAGCTCCTGCTGTTGGGGTAGGGATTTCTTGTCCCTTGGAGACCTGTTCCGCTGGGGAGTGTGGCTCTGCTGCCTCAAATTGATTGGAGGAAGACTCGTCAGCAGCCTCTGCATTAAGGTTGTCCACAGTGTTGAAAGGATAATGACAAAGGTTAAATTAGGGTAACAAAACAGACAAATAGGGCTTTACATTATGTGCATATACAAATATATGTTCCAAATTACATTGCATGATACAATAATAAATACGCAACGTAAATTACCTCCTTAGCTCAAGAACTGGAGCAAGAAACTGTAACTGGGCAGTGCAGAGGTAGGGTTTATTTTTGAGGCCTCCATCCCCACTGTGGCCCTTTAAGAGCATTTGCTTCCTTCAATACTAGTCCTGGCAGGATTGCCAACAAGTTTTTACTTTGACTGTAAAAACACATACAGTACATAAATAAGTTAATGGTCGCGTATTCATGTACACAAATTGCACACTAACGACAGTTACTTTATTCCACATTATGGCACGTAACTAGTTAATAATAGTGTACACTTTTAATGAGAAGAACAGTTAAAAAAATAATTAAATGTGCTTACAGAGTGACAAGAGGCAAATCATAACTAGGGTTGAGTGAGCACCTGGAAGTTCGGGTTCGACCGAAATTCATTGCAAAGTTTAGGTTTGGTGCCCAAACTTGGCCCCAAACCTGTACCCCATGGAAGTCAATGGGGACACGAACTTTGGGGCATTAAAATGGCTCTAAAAAAAGTCGTAGAAGGGATAGAGCAGGACAATTGCCCTACAAACAAATGTGGATAGGGAAATTAATTAAAATAACAGAATAAAAAAAAATGTAAAAAATAATGATCTTGAACTAGGAGGCGGAGGTCAAAGTGGAGTAGGAGGTTGAGGAGGCAGTGAACGTGACAGTGTAGGTGGAAGCAGTGGTGGAGGAGGAAGCCAACATTATATTTGTATTAATTTTTTTGTAAATTTAGGAAGACCCCAAAACATTGGGAAATATAAAAAAGAAAACAAAGAGAAAGTGCGCTGGAGTATAACAATGGCTGAGTGTGGCCGGTATACTTGTCTATTCTGCACAAGGTACGCACAAGTCCTGTGTGATGCATGCCTGGTTCATTTTAATGAACGTGAGCTTGTCCATATTGGCTGTGGACCTGGCGGCTAAGCTTGTCTGTAGTCACCCCCCCGCCTTGCTGAACACACATTCGGACAATACACTGGCCACAGGGCAGGCCAGCACCTCCAAGGCGTAAAGGACAAGCTCGGGCCATGTGCCCAATTTGGGGACCCAGAAGTTGAATGGGGCAGACCCATCAGTCAGTATGTGTAAGCGTGTACATATGTACTGTTCCACCATGTTGCTGAAATGCTGCCTGCTAAGACTTTCCATATAAGCTGGTGGTGCTAGTTGTTGTGGCGTGCTGACAAAGCTTTTCCACATTTCGGCCATGATAACCCTCCCTTCTGAGGTGCTGGCGGTGCCCCAGCTTCGTTGCAGACTTCTTCCTCCACCTCTGCCTTGTGCTTCCACCGAGTCCCCGGTGTCAGGTGGAAATGCCATCAGCGGCGTGTCTACCAGTGTGCCCTTGTACTCACGCATCTTCCGATCACACTCAAGTGACAGAATTAAGGACGCTACGTTGTCCTTGTAGCAGGGATCCAGCAGGGTGGCCACCCAGAAATAAGCACTAGTTAGAATGTGGGAAACTTGGCGGTCGTTGCGCAGGCACTGCAGCATGTAGTTGCTCATGTGTGCCAGGCGGCCCAGAGGCAATGACAAGCTGTCCTCTGTGGGAGGTGTATAGTCTGTGTCCTCTGTATCCCCCCAGCCACGCTCCAGTGATGCCCATGAGCTGCTTTGGGGGTCACCCTGCTGTGAATACTATTCCTCCTCTTCATCATCCTCATCCTCTAAAACTATGCCGTGGCTGGACAATTGTGTACCTAGATACCACCCTCCGAGCCACTTGTGAATGACTGGCCTGATAACCGTCTGAAATGATCCCTCTTTCTCCTGTGCCACATCCTCTTCCATCATCTCCCGAAGCGTTTTTTCAAGGAGACATAGAAGTGGAATAGTAACACTGAGCACTGCGGCATAGGCACTGGCCATGTTGGTGGAGTACTCGAAACAGAGCAACACTGCACACACGTCCCGCATGGAAGCCCACTCGTTGGTGAAATTCCACTATTGCCTGCTGATGCTCGCACAGTCTCTCCAGCATGTGCAAGGTAGAGTTCCACTTTGTGGGCAAGTTGCACATGAGGTGGTGAGCAGTAAGGCCAAAGTTACGCTGCAGCGCAGACAGGCGAGCAGCAGCAGGGTGAGAACGCCAAAAGCGCGCATAGACGTCCCGCACTTTCTGCAGCAGCTCTGACATATCGGGGAATTTTTTAAGAGCCTCTGCACCACCAAATTCAGCACATGCGCCAGGCAAGGGATGTGCATCAAACCGGCTAGCCCCAGAACTGCTACGAGATTTTGCCCATTATCGCACACCACCAGGCCGGGCTTGAGGCTCAGTGGCACCAACCACTCATCGGTCTGTTGTTCCATGCCCGTCCACAGCTCCTGCGCGGTGTGGGGTTTTTCCCCCAAACAGATGATTTTCAAAACAGCCTGCTGTCTTATCCCCCTGGCTGTGCTGAAGTTGGTTGTGAAGTTGTTACGCTGACTAGATGAGAAGGCGGTGGAGGAGGAAGCGGAGTAGGAGGCGGCAACAGGAGGCAAAGAGAAACGTCCTGCAATCCTCGTGGCGGAAGGACACTCGCCAAACTGCTATCCGCCTCAGGCCCAGCCGCCAGTGCATTTACCCAGTGTGCACTTAGGGATATATAATGTCCCTGTCCGTGCTTACTGGTCCACATATCGGTGGTTATGTGGACCTTGCCACAGATGGCATTGTGCAGTGCCCACCTAATTTTTTCCGCCACTTGGTTGTGCAGGGCGGGGATGGCTCGCCTGGAAAAGTAGTGGCAGCTGGGAACCACGTACTGTGAGACAGCCACCGCCATAAGTTTTTTTTAAAGTCTCAGTCTCCACCAGAAGGAATGACAGCAGGTGGGTAGGGGGGGTACTTCCTCTATCTCTCTCCAGTGTTTGGGAGATTGACAGCACAACGATTCCATGGGACATTGTGGAGATGCTTGATGACTGTTGCTGCCACATCCTCTGTTTTCCGGGGTGGCAGGTGCCACTGTCACTCCAGAGGGGGAGGAAGAGGCCGAGACTGCAGCAGAAGAGGGACCAGGAGGAGCCCGAGATCTTTCATGGTTTTTGAGGTGTTTACTCCACTGCAGCTCGTGCAGTGGTGGTGGTGGTGCTTAGGTTTAGAACATTTATGCCTCGCTTCAGGCTCTGATTGCACAGCGTGCAAACCACTCACATTTTGTCGTCAGCACAATGTCTGAAGAACCGCCATGCCAGGGAACTCCTTGGAGCTGGCTTTGGTGTGCTCAGTCCCTGGTGGGCAGTAGCAGGTGTACTGGCTAGGGGACGGCCACTTTGCTTTTGCACTCTGCTCCCTCTTTTGCTGTGCGGCTGGTGCTGTGTGACCACCACCTTTTCCTCCGAAATTGCACATGTCACTCGCATTATCTTTATTCCATGTGGGGTCTAGGACCTCATCATCCTCCACATCATCTTCCACCCACTCTTAACCCCTGCCCTCCTTGCGGTCTGCACACTGCAGAAAGCCACAGCAGTTGGAACCTGTGTTTCGTCATCAGAGATGTGCTGCGGTGGTCCTCCCATGTCCACATCCTAAAACATAAATGGTTGGGCATCAGTGCACTCAATCTCTTCCACTTCTGGAGCAGGGCTATGTGGATGGCCCTCGGAAATCCTGCCAGCAGAGTCATCAAAAAGCATAAGAGACTGCTGCATGACTTGGGGCTCAGACTGCTTGGCTGATTTGCAAGGGGGCGAGGTGAAAGACAGATGCCCACGGGTTGCAGGTGCCAAATTTGCGCTTTCAGCAGGGGACCGGGTGGGAAACAATGTGAAGGAACTGGAGGCACTGTCAGCCACCCAATCTACTACCGCTTCTACTTGTTCTAGCCTCACCATTCGTACACCGGTATTGAGCCTACAAAATAACGCTGAACGTTCTGTCGCCTACGTGCACCTGAGGAAGGTGTTTCATTTGGGCATTTAGCTGGCACAGATCGAACACCTCCTCTCCCTGCAACAGGAGCTCCACCAACCCCAGCAGCACCACGACCAGGGCCACGTCCCTTATTTGATGCTCTCCTTATTCTTTGAGGTCACCCACTGAACTAACAGACTGATTATTATATTTGGGTGTCAGGGGTACAAAGTACAATGTTGCATTTCACCCACAAAAAATATATAGCTGTAGGTCACCCACAGAATTAACAGCCAGATTTATGATTAACTTTCTGTGTCAGGGGTGCAAAGATGGTGTATTGCACCCACACACACACATAAAAATAAAACGCACTTACACTGTCCCTCATTTCAGCGGCCTGCTTACTGTCCCTTCACTACTGAGAGCTGATGGTCGTTGCTACACGTGATCCAGCTTATATAGAGGCCACATGATGCACCAGCCTATCACAGCCATGCCATTAGTAGGCATGGCTGTTATGGCTTCTAAGGAAGGGCACACAGCTTAAAAACTTGTTGATTGGCTGCCCTGCAAAGTTTGGAATCAAGTACCAAAACTCGTAAAGTTTGGTACCGACTCGCTCAACACTAATCATAACCAGAAACATGCATCCAGAAATAATGCAGCCATCACTTTGTATATGACAGAACATGCAGTGAATAGAAAGCACATGGCTGTAATAAATGATGCCAGACCTGCAAACACTGTTTACAGATCTGTCACACTATGGTGGCACATAAATATTGCACATAGGACATTATATGACAGTTGCTGGCAGAAACATACTCATAAATACATGCTGATATGAACACTATGTAGGTGGCCATGATATGAATATAGAATGGCACAGATTGACAAAATCATTTAACTACATCACCTAGACATTGTGCTTTATATGCAAACATCAAAGATCTGCAAGGGTTGGCTTACCAAGGGCTGCACGCTTGCTTTTTGGGCATCCTTCCCACTCAGAGCCGTAGATGGTGCGTGTAACCTCGACCCATGACCCGGTCTTTCCGTAGCCGGTCATGGTACGGATCCGACTGGGTATCCCATAGCTCTCGCCTTTCTTGGATGAGCGAAATCAGCTCCTCTACATTGATTATAGGCATCTTTCAACCAGTGATGTGGCCTAGTAACCACTCCACCTGTCTTCTAAACTTTATTTAACAAACTCAAAACACATTGCTAAGAATCCACAGCACGGATCCGCCAAAAACTGATGAAATACAGTGGCATTCAGTGTGCGTTTCAAATTTTTTTTGTGGACCCATTGACTTGAATGGAGCCACGGACCATGACTTACAGTCAATAGTAGGACATGCACTACTTTTTTGCGGAATGGCCAAGCAGACTAACGGAATGCACACGGAGTGATTTCCATTTTTTTGCGGACACATTGAAGTTAATGGTTCTGCATACGGTCTGTGTGCATGAGCCCTTAGAGATAGCAGCATCCCAGACACACAGATCCAGCATATATTTCTGGGATGAACACTCTGACACGAGAAAAGTATGAAACTAGGAGCAGGTAGTAAACTACATATCATAGGGTTTCAAAATTATTGAAGGAATGAAGATTGCAGACTGAAACTGTGATAGGCCTACCGAAAAGATGAATATAACTCTTTTGGTAATTGGATTTTCCTTTAGCCTCCACAACAGCACCACCTGGGGGTACCCCTCCCTCTCAGGGACAGGAAACAACTGAGATCAGCCAATAAAAGGCCCCCTCCCTCTTACCTTCTCCAGTTAATAACCTAGGACTCAAAAGTAGATTCCACAATTTAATAAATGTCACAACATAATAGAATCAGAAATAACTTGATCCAGTCACTCAAAAAGAACAGAAAAATCACACTCTGTAATAGAGAAAATGTTATTGGGAATTGCTCGTGCCATTGTGGAGGCTAATGGAAAAACCAATTACCAGTAAGAGTAATTTTCATCTTTTCTCCATGCCTCCACGACGGCACCATCTGGAGGAATAATGAAGAAACAAATCGGGGTGGGGTGACTACCGCAGACAAAACCTTCCTACCAAAAGATAAGTCTTTGGTGGCAAAGACATCTAATTTATAGTGTCTAAAAATATGCACAGGTATTCGACCAGGTGGCAGCCCGACAAATGTCCTCAAGGGAAGCTGAGGCACCTTCAGCCCAAGAAGTGGCCAATCGCCTAGTGGAATGAGCCTTTAAACTAGAAGGAGGAGAAAGATGTAATCCACCAAGTAATGAACGCCTTGCTTGCCGCATTCCCCTTAAGTCCAAGATATTGAATCAACAACTGATTTGACTTTCTCAGGTCCTTGATTGTTTCCAAATTTTGAAGGATACATCTTCTCACATCCAGGTTGTGGAATAACTTCTCCTTTTCAGAAACCGCTCTCAGTCCCTTGTCAAGGCCTGTCTGCAGGAAGAAGTCCAAGATCAATTTTATATCTGAAGGCATGGAAGGGTCCCAGGCATCTTTCACAAATCGTAAAAAGGCTTCCCAAGAAGAGATACATTTACGAAGTCACCGGTTTGCTGCTCCGCATTAAGGTGTCGATGACAGCATCCAAGAGGCCTTTCTTTTTCAAGATGGCCCACTCAACCTCCAAGCCGTCAGACAGAGCTGGGGAACTTTGGGATGTAGTACCAGACCCTGAGACAAGAGATCTGGTCGGAGAGGAAGAGTCCAGTAATCTTCTCCCGCTAACCCCCTGAGCACAGGAAACCAAGCCCTCATGGGCCACAAACATGCTATCAGGATGACCTGAGCTCCTTCTTCTATGATCTTTGTCAATACCTTGGGGATTAGTGGGAATGGAGGAAAAGCGTTAAGGAGACCCCTGGGCCAGGGAAACGACAAAGCGTTCACTTGTAGAGGCTGATCCTGGAAGGATAGGGAGCAAAACTTTTCCATCTTCTTGTTTTTCTTTGAGGCAAATAAGTCGATTTCTGAAAGACCCCGTCTCGCACAGATCTGACTGAATACAACCTGATTCAGACTTCATTCTCCTTCTCTTAGCTTTTTCTGGCTCAGAAAATCCGCCACTACATTTCCTCAGTTGTTTGTTTAGAAAAGTCACATCAGTGGTATTGTCTGAAATAATTCTGATGTGGTTCAGATGAACCAAAGGAGCAAAGGCTTTTAGAGATTGCCATACCGCACTTAACTTAAGCATGTTGGAAGATGCGTGCTGTAGATTTGCCTGCCATAATCCTTGCTTCACGACACCGTTCATGTGTGCTCCCCAACCTTGCTTACTCTGTCGTGATTACTAGTTGATTGGCTGTCGCCAAATGCAGTGACCAGGAACAGGTTGATAATATTCTGCATTTGTCGTGACGCCAATTGCAGCGTGCGCGGGATACTATCCCAGGGCCCTTCCAAGGTGCTATAACGCACGTCCCATATTAGGAATGCCAGAGTGGGGTAATGGCCTATAATGGCTCTGTAGTAGTTGTGTCACGGTGTCTCCTACCTGGGTATGGCCGTACTCCTGGAAATACATTTAAGTGTAGTGATAGTAGGAGTAATAGAGGAAATTTGCAGAAGAAATTATGTCCAGACCTTTAGATGAAGTTCAAACGTTTCTTTACTTGAAATAACTTGCATCCAAGCGGTATACAGCTTTGGTCTCAGCAGGTTTTGGCAATCATTGGCAGGAATGAGTACTTCTATTTTAAATGAGGAGCGTGCAGGATAAAACATCTGCTTGGTAGCTCTATAATTGTGGCAGGGTTAGCTTCTGCACTTATCTGGTACCTTCTGCTTTGTGGGGACAGACTAGCTGAGGAGGAAATAGCTTCTCTTAGGCACTGGACTTATCTCACAGATGAATTCTCAGGGGATGCTTTCCTCCTGGTACTCTGGAGTTTGTCTGTAGTTTCTGATTTTTCATCCAGCTATCTTCCTTTGTTTGGGAAGAAGATTTAACTTCTAAAAATTTATGATCCAATCCAAATCTGAAATGGCGTCTAATACTGTCTGAAGATGAATGAGTAGGAGATTCTCCATTGGAGCTGAGATTAGGAAGTTGCCTAGGTAGGGTATTAATAGAAATTCCTGCCAGATGGAAAAACTTTGATACATCTGCTACCATCTTCGTAAAGATTCTCGGTCCAGAGTATAGACCGAAAGGGAGAACTTGAAATAGAAAAGTAATTTCAGTATGGAACCATACTGCAATTCTCAAATATTTTTAGTTTCAAAGTATTTTATTAATAATACCATCACGTATATCATATAGCATACATAGAATGGCACTGAAATAAAATGTACCATGAATCCAATAAGATGAATAAGTACCATTACATCCATACAGAATATTGATAAAGTACATATTATAGGAAAAACAAAAAATAGAAAAGAGATTAGATAAAACATAATAAAATAATATAACATGAACAGACGGAGATCATACCTGGGGGGTCAAAATAGACCAATTTAGTGCCGAAACATATAGAGACATACACACTGTCTTACAGACAATTCTCAAATATTTTTGATCGTTCACATGAATTGGTACATGGTAATTGGCATCAGAGGTCTATCGTTTCCATGAAGCAGTTATTTGACAATCAGATTGATTACGGATTTCAGTCTCCATTTTGAATCTTTTGTATACAATGTATCTGTTTAGATTCTTGAGATTGATTATAGCACGGAAGGAAACGTTTGGCTTCTTGACCAGGAAGATCGAGGAATAAAAGCCATTTCCTTGCTCCTCCGTAGGAACTTGTACAATTGATTCCTTCTGTAACAGCAGATATATTTGTTGGTCCAATGCCTCCTGGCTTTCTCCTTTCAACCGTCCTCAGAAAAGGGATACTTCCTTTTAAACATTTTAGAAGAAGATTGTCTTTTTTCTGGGTCCTTCCACTCATTCTGTATCAGGGTCTTAATATTACTGTAAACAGGAAAAAACCCGTCTTTTTCTATCTGCAAGCCCCAGAAACATTTGGTCCTGGACAGAAAGAGGCTCTTCGGATTCTTCCAAATTTATCGTGGCTCTAATAGTCTTTAACAGAGATTCATTATCCTCAACGGAACTAAGCGGACGACCCGAGGTGTTCTCGGAGATAGTAGAGTCCGTATCAGACGAAATCCCTCCATCATCGTCAGAAGCCTGCTCATCCAGTATAATAGCTTTAGAAGTAGAGGCTTTAGGAGAGACAGCCAACGGCTTTGCTTCTACTGCCATACCGACCTCTTCTTTTATTAGGGCTCCTAAGTTCTGTACTAGAGAAGGCGTTTCTTCACAGACCACCTTGTCAATACATTTTTGGCATAGTCATTTTTTGGAAGAGGTAGAGAGCCCCTTTTTACTTAAAGAACACTTCCTCTTCTGGGACGGCTCCCCCTTCATGCTCTCTCTGCCCTGTTTTAAAAAATAAGCAACAGTAGAGGAACTGATTAGATAAAATTTAGAAACTAAAAAAAGGGAGCTGTCACCTAAGAAGAGGAGAAACCCATGTGCACTGAAAGAAGGTAACATGAAAACAATCCTCAGGGAAAAGGCTTACCGGGCTGGAGGTGTCAGACGCCATTCTGCTGCGCCGCCTCTGAAGCTGCCGGTGTGTTCCCTGGCCCAAGGGAACGCCCAAAACCACTGCATCATACAATTCCCGGCCTGGGAACATTGAAAGAAGCCCGGGGTAGCCACCGCATGCCGGACTTATACCGAGAGGAGGGAAGAGCAATTCCCCTTGCTCTGCGACCCCTCCTTCTGCAGCGGCCCTCCAGACGAACTGGGACAACAAACCTAAAGGCCCTGCGCTTCCACAGCTGATCCACCACCTGCCTTGAAAAGGACAGGAAACAACTGGGGAAGGTCAGAGGGAGGGGGCCTTTTATTGGCTGATCTCATAGTTGTTTCCTGTCCCTGAGAAGGCGGGGTATCCGCCAGGTGGTGCCGTTGTGTTGTGGAGGGAAAAGGTGTATTACTAGGGCACACATAAAACTGTCAATATTGAGAAATAATCTGATTGCCCAGGGTAGCGCATTGCAGAGAACAAGTGCAAGACAACAAAACTCTTGGAGCCAGGAATGCAAGGCTCAGATTTTGGTGGGTGTTCATTTTAAGGTGGATTTACACTGCCCATGTAAAGGTGCCACAGGTCGCTCATTCAATGGTGAAACAATCTTTCATGTGGACATCTAAATCATCATTTCTAGGCAGAAGATTGCTATTTACACAGCACAATCTGCTGCCCAGAAACAATGAATCTGTATGGGGATGAGCGGTAGCAGTTGTTGGGAAGAAATGCCTACTTCCTGACAATGGCCTGCTCCTTCAGGCCGTGTAAAACTTGCCTTAATTGTGGATCATTGGCAGAGCATATAGAACAGGTAGGGTGGAAGACAGAGATGAGGGAGGAGCATTAGGGTGATGCACTATTATGGATAGCTTTGTTGGTGAGAGTAAGATTAAACGGGTTGCCTTGGTGGTCCAGCTCAGTCACATTTAAGTGAATCAGCCTAAGTATAACCCAGCCACTATCCAATAGTTGATATGTTGCGAGGAGGCCACGGAACTCACCCCGATGCGGCCTTCTCAAACAGCTGCAAGGATAAGTCATCAATTTCACACAACAGGACAACCCCTTTAAAATTTTACTCTATGCAGTGACTGGCAAAAAGGTAGAGGCATCAGTGTACTGGTTGGACAGAAAAATGAGCCTGAGGCATTTGGAAACAATGGCAAGGAGAGAATTTGGAGCAGGGCAGACCAAATAAGAGTGCGCTACAGTAATTTAAATGAGAATTAATTAGAGCAACAATAAGAGTTTTGTCCGTTTCCATAGTAAGAAAAGGATACATTTTGGAGATGTTTTTGAGCTTTAGGTAGCATAAGTGTGCAAGTGAATATAGAGAGCGAAGAAAAGAAATGGGTGAACACAGGCCCAAGACAATGGGTGTGCTGTCTAGAAGTTATGGTAGTACCACACACTGAAATTCAACAATACATGCAGATATTCTACCTGAAAATGCTACTGCAATATTAACATAATATACCGATGTTCCAACTTTTCTTTTCACCTTCTGATAAAACCCTATTCGATTATTGTTTACAGTAGAAGAGTGTTTTGTTTGACCAGACAAACAGGGTTAGCAATATCCTATTGTCATCAGTGAAGCAGTGCTCTTAAACCTTATTAAAGCAAGAAGGGACTAAGCCCCCACCACCAGGTGGCCGGGAAACTGCAAAGCAGGATTGCGCTCCGCTGTTTCAGTGGGTCCCATTGCAATGCATAGGAGCTACAGAAATAGTGGAGCACAGCAAGCTATGCTGTTTCTGTTGTCTGTTGGAGTGATACATTTGTCTGACTCCTTTCAGGACAATAAAAACAACAATAATAATAGTTAAAACCACCGCAGTCCATATATATAGCCAATGATGGCAATTAATATCTAAAAATATAATATAGTAAAATAGCTATTTTTTGGTGAACTGTGTCAGGTTCTGACATGTACACCCGATTCCTTCAGTATCTAAAAAGTATATTGCGCAATATCAGTTCACTCCACCAACAATGTCTCAGTGGATATATAATACGTCTCAAACACTCCTATAGTTATGTGTCCATAGGTGGCTTCTGTTGTATTGAGGTATTATTGCAGCGCTATATTAACAGATGTCAGGTTATTGTACACATATATGCTGTCCCTTCATTTCCGCATCAAATAGGCTGTAACAAACATTTGCAGTGTATCGCCAGTTAAGCAGATAGTGGCTATATGCCAATAGTGTCCAGTGAGAATACGGAAATCTTTAATCACGTATTGAGCATCATTCCAAAATATTCACATACAAGTGTCCATGTAGGGGTTAAAATCCAGTGACTCGCTTAAAAGTTGTGTCTATTATCTTCCCATACTGTACATGTGGGTTATAGTGGTCTTCTTACTCACGGTTTATTATCGAGGGATCGGGGTCCAGTGCCTGCCGTGGCGTCCCACCTGGTCTTCGGCTGTAATCTGCAATCTTACCTCCGAAAGTCCTCTCCTGCTTATAAAACAGTGTATAGCAGAGTTGGCTTGTGCGCTGGAGATCAGTCAGCGTGCCACATGGTTCATGGAAGCCGGCAATCTATCTCTTCACTTCAGATAGGAGTAATCCTGGAGTGCTCCATATAACATTGGGATTGGTTATAGGTGAGAGTTCATATTAGAACGTCCATACATAAAGGACATATAGACACCAAACGCGTTTCGGAACATACACCCTGTTCCTTCTTCAGTGGTCAAAAACATTACTATATTATATTTTTAGGTATTAATTGCCATCATTGGCTATATACGGACTGCGGTGGTTTGAACTATTCTTATTTTTATTGATTTCTCAAGTCACAGACTCAGTATTTTCAACATGCAATGATGTTTGTGGGGCAGTTCTAATATGAAACTACCATTTAACACGCAACCCAAAAAACTGTCCATATGATTAACTCTGACAGCAGTAGTCTAGTTTGGCTACTAGGTGAGGGCAGATCCATGTTATTTTTCTGGCACAAGGCCCTCACAAAACTGCTGTGCTCAACATGAAAAGTCACTAACAGCTACCAGCAACTATTTAGGACTTCTAAATATGCCTTGCTTAATCTCTTTTAGCTAAATACATATTTGCACGTAATCTTTCTTTTTTGGTTATGTGACATCAGCTGACTTTTTTCCAAAAAGAGAGAGAATTAGCAATCTTTTCCTCATTCTGTTGCTCCTATATTGGATACTTCAGTTTTGCTGAGTTATACTGACACTATGTGGCCAATTTGGTTATTGTATCAAAGTGTGCCCTTTATTTTAGTTTCTTGGGGGTACTGCTTTCTTGTTTTCTTCTTTAGATGTCCAGCATGGATTCTGGTCACACTCCAAGGAAACGTTTTGGGAAGAGAAAACACCCTGAAGGAATCGTGAGACAGCTGCCTGATGGTTATGAATATATTGCAGCCTGTGCCAGCCTGATGGCCCCTCTGGTTTCCCTCCATCTACTACGAGTGAAGCAATATGGCTAGATGTTCTTGAGTGCTACTCTATCCCAAAACATTTTTGGGATCCCAGCTGAATTAATTGATAGGGGACTTTCAAATAAGAAAGGTAAATCGTTATCTCAAGCAAGTGGAGGATGACGGCAGGGTTCCTTGCAAAGGAGATTGCTATCTCACAGTCCAGAAAGGTAGAATCTTCAGAAAAGAACTAAGTGCACTGAAAACACTGGCGTTAAGGGCAAAAAGAATTTGCTATTCGGCAGGTATCATTTGTCGGGATTTTTAACATATGCTATCCAGTTTCTATGCATTACTGTAGACCGATACATTACCCCAGTCAATATGTTTGTCTACATCAGAGTTTACATCATATATAAGTGATGATTACAGTATAGCCCATTATTATATACAAGAAAGAAGTCCATCCTTTCTATTCTCCAGGTGAGCAATTTCATGGTGACCATTGGAGTTCAAGAATGCATTATCTACAGATTTGCCATTTTCTTAGGAGGTTTAGACAAGGCAGCAACCTGTAACAGGACTTTCATTCATCATTTCCTTCTACCATCTTTATTTTCACAAGGTTGATAGCTTCCATTTCCACCTTGCAGAGTGAAAGTGGTTACTTGTCTACACTGGATTACAAATGATAGTTTCAAAAATATTTAGCATGATCTTTTTAGCTCTTAAAGAAAACCTTTCACAACAAAATATAATGCAATCTACAGGTAGCATGTTATAGAGCAGAAGGAGCTGAGCAGATTGATATATAGTTCAATGGGAATAGATTCAGTAAGACTAGCAATTTATACATTTATATCAATGCTCTGTCTGAACTTAAAAAGGGGTTGTCCAAGTTATTTTTATTTATGGGATAGGTCATCAATATCAGATCGGCGGGGGTCCAACACCCGGCTCCCCCGCCGATCAGTTGTTTGAAGAGAAGGCACACGCCATGCCAGTGCTGCCTTCTCTTCATCCGCAGCGGTGAGTAGGTATAATTACACCCAAGCTGTCCCATTCATTTCACTGGGACGGCTCGTTTCAATACACTTCTACAGGAGCGATCCATACCATTGAAATGAATGGGACAGCTTGGGTGTAATTACAACTGCTCACTGCTGCAGATGCTACTGTGAGCAGGTAAACAATGAAGGGGAGGCAGCGCTGGCACGCTTCTCTTCAAACAGCTGATCGAACCCCTGCTGATCTGATATTGATAACCTATCCTGAGGATAGGTCATCGATAAATATATCTTAGACAACCACTTTAAGACCACCTCTGTGTACAGCCATCAGTGACTGGCCGCTATCTCTGTATACACACTTAGGGTCCATTCACACGTCCGTTTTTTCTTTCCTGATCTGTTCCGTTTTTTCAGGAACAGATCAGGACCAGATCTGGACCCATTCATTTTCAATGGGTCCTGGAAAAAATCGGACAGCACAATGTGTGCTGTCCGTTTCCGTTGTTCCGTTCCGCATGTCCGTTTAAATATAAAACATGTCCTATTCTTGTCCTGAAAAATCGGATCCTGGTACAATACAAAGTCAATGGATCCGCAAAAAACGGATTACATTCGGATGTCATTCCGTATGTCATCCGTTTTTTGCGGATTCCGTTCCTGGAAACACATAATTTTTTTTTTTTTTTTTTTCAATTTTTTTTCAAAGAAATCCAAACAACTTTATTTGATTATTGAAATGTATACATGCTCCCGTTTTTTGCGGATCCGCAAAAAACGGATGACATACGGAAACATTTTCAGGAACAACGGATCCGCAAAAAACGGACCGTTTTTCAGGATGAAAAAAAACAGGACGTGTGAATGGACCCTAACAATGAGAATGCTATCACTGATAACACCTCTCACTGTGTATAACTATCCTGCAATGGAGGTCTATGCTCTTTAGTAAAGAGCCCCTCTTTTGTGTCAGACACAATGATAGCTGAAGATTGGTTTGACCATCACATGGGAACGTCACACCAGTCCTACTTTTGGGATTATAGTGCGGAGTGACAATGTACAGTAGCCGGACCACTCTAGACTTCATTTCAGGTACACTAACATTTCAGCTTTACAAAGATTTGGTTGTGGAACCAGTGGTACAGCCATTTCTTCAAAGTGTCCCAGGATCTGTTTTTCAACAGGACAATGCCAGGCCGCAGGTTGCTTGTGCTATATGAGCACTCAGCATAGCCTAAACATGCTACCATGACCTGCAACGTCTCTCATTGAGCATATCTGGGAAGTCATTAGTGTAGGACGTCAAACAGAAAGGCACGTGCAACATAAATTCATTTCTGTTAAAGCACCTACCCAACTGGGGAAGGGTTGCTTTGGGGCAACTCACCAGGTAGCCGTGCCTCACAGTACTGGTCTACAGTACATTTTCAAATCAATGTAGAACTAATTTGAAAAAAAGGTTGGAAGTTTTTTTTAACCAATATTTATAGAAATTTCCAAACAGAATTATACTGAATACTGTTAGCGACATCATGTGGCAGAGAGGAGTAATGCTATTTAAATTTAAAGTTCAGCACTTGAAGCAGATGAGAGGGAATACGGGGTAAGGCAAGTTGATTTACAAAAGTATCCAAAGAACATTCCTTCAGAGAAACAGCTCTAACCCGGATAGAAAGAAGTAGGAGGCACTAGTTAGTGAACACTGGAACAGGAGGATAAACATTCTGTAGCCATTCGTTTCAGAAACAGACACCCACAAAATCCCAGTATTATCTCTATCAGTGAAAAGGCAGCTCTTTTAGTTACCTCCTCCGTAGTTAACTAAGATGTATATGGGTAAAAGGATGGAGGATGTTTGGCTATGGACAAAGAAACCTATAAAAAGCGATCTTATTGATATGTAAATTACCTCTGTCAGGAGCCCAAGGGGTTGTCCCACGATCTCCTGGAACACAGCTGCGCCCATCGATCCGGAGCCCAGCACCGCCTACTACTTAATTTATTCATTGCACTATTCTGACGTCATGTAATATCTGCTATGTAGTCTTGCGCTTGCTGCGAGAAGATTCCTCCGCCTAGGAATGCCTTGCGCAGAGAGTCTTTTCTGGTCCGATCAGGGTGCGCCGGGAGCCGGTGCATGCGCAGTGGACGCCAGTGCCAGTAGTCCACACGGGCGCAGACTAGTGTCTCCACTGCGCCTGCGCGCGACTACGGAGCAGGCATTACATGACGTCAGGATAGTGTAGTGAATAAATTAAGTAGTAGGTGGTGCTGGGCGCGGCTGGGCTCCAGGAGATTGTGGGACAACCCCTTGGGCTCCTGACAGAGGTGATTTACATATGAATAAGATCGCTTTTTATAAGAATATAAGGCACACAGAGCATAAACAAAGGTAAACACTGCATGAAGACTAATGGACACAAATATCTACATATCATTAATCCTCGTGACAGAATGCCTTTAATGACCCCTTTAACATTTCCTTCTGCCATCCACACCCCAGGATATCATTAGCAAAAATAACACAATGTCAGAGAACAATATCAATATTGTATTCCAATTTTAATAAACTTGGTTCCATTTTCGCCAACATATAAATGCAAAAAAAAAAACGCCAGAGAACAGGTGCCAAAATGGTTGAAAGATGGCCATGAAAAAATGTGTGTGTCATATGAATTTAGCCTTAGAAATCTATTTTGGCAAAAATAGCAGAAAGTATTAGACCATGCTGGTTTGTTTGCAGTCTCTTACCAAGGAGAGACACTGAGTAGGAAAGGACGTTTTTAATGAAGACTCCCAAAATTAGGTTTACCTTTCATTTTAAAATTCAACAATGGTTGCAATGTACTCTTAAACTTCTTAATGAGCAGGCCTGAAAAGGTCTTAATGAACACTTAAAATACTTATTTAAAGGGAACCTGTCACCAGGATTTTGTGTATAGAGCTGAGGACATGGGATGCTAGATGGCCGCTAGCACATCCGCAATACCCAATCCCCATAGCTCTGTGTGCTTTTATTGTGTAAAAAAACGATTTGATACATATGCAAATTAACCTGAGATGAGTCCTGTCCCTGACTCTTCTCAGATACAGGACTCATCTAAGGTTAATTTGCATATGAATCAAATCGGGTTTTTTACAAAATAAAAGCACACAGAGCTATGGGGACTTGGTATTGCGGATGTGCTAGCGGCCATCTAGCAACCCATGTCCTCAGCTCTATACACAAAATCCCGGTGACAGGTTCCCTTTAAGCAACATAAGCAAGATAAGAATTGAGCCAACATGAGAGAGAGAGAGAGGTCAGAGACATCTGCTGTCAGCTGAGCTGTCGGACAGAACACAGTAAGAGCACAGAGCATGCTACTAGAAAATCTGAAGACTGTAGAAAGAAAGGGGCTCAACATTTTTAATAAAGACTGATCGAAAAAATGATATTCTAGCTCAAAATCAATACAATGCAATAAAACCTGCCCCTAAAGGAGTATATAACCTTTAAAGCGAACCTTTCACCAGGATTTCACATAATAAACTTACCAGTACCTTATAGCTATCCTCATTGTGTTTCAATGCATTATTGTGCAGCTTTCCTGGGATGGATATTCATGAAAAAAAAACTGAGTTATAAAGTCCTGTCTCCAGCTCCTGACACTAAAGTTAAAATGTGAAATAAACCAATTTATAACATTCTCAACTTTTTGATTTTGCTCCAAATGGACTTCAGAGGGTTTTCTGGGATTACCCCGTTTTTTAACAGATATGATCATGTAGTTGGTTATTTCATGTAGATCTTTCCCATGCTTTTTCCAATTTGAACTATCATTACCCATGCATGTAGCACTTGCGGTTGCCTATCCCATTATGCACTTCTCATTTCTCTACCACAGCAACAGCACCACCCGTAACAACACCCAGCTAATTTGTAGCCGCCTCCCACCCAGCTAGTTACATAGACACTCCCCCATCACTGCGCCTGTTGCTGCTTTGACACGTCCACACAGGAAATGAGAGCTGCGTGGACATGGTCATGTGACCACAGCCAGAATGGAAGACAGGAACAATAAAGGTAAAAGACATACACTACAGAATTACACCTACCTTCATAGATTATTACTTAAAAATATATTCAGACAAACTGGAAACCCTCCAATGCAACATGACTTGACTTAGAAGCCAAAAGGGATGGGGAACCAACAGGGAGGTACGGTATGTTAACAGAGCAGAATAAATCAAGGGGTTGTACAGTGGCATGCAAAAGTTTGTGCACCCTGTTGGTTCCTACAGTTACTCTGAACAGTTAAGCAAGTTGAACATAAAATGATCTCCAAAAGGCATAAAGTTAAGGCCTCATGCACACGGCCGTTGTTTGGGTCCGCATCCGAGCTGCCATTTTGGCGGCTCGGATGCGGACCCATTCACTTCATTGGGGCCGCAAAAGATGCTGGACAGCACTCCGTGTGCTGTCCGCATCCATTGCTCCGTTCCGTGGCCCCGCAAAAAAAATATAGCATGTCCTATTCTTGTCCGCACTTTGCGGACAAGAATAGGCATTATATTGATGGCCGCCCGTTCCGTAAATTGCAGAAGGCACATGGGTGGCTTCCGTTTTTTGCGGATCCGCGGTTTGCGGACCGCAAAAAAACAGAATGGTCGTGTGCATGAGGCCTAAGGAAAAAGGACCAAAAGCAAAAGCTTGGGATCCCTGCATGGTTAGTACTGAGTAGCACCTCCTTTGGCAAGTATCACAGTTTGTAAATGCTTTTAGTAGCCAGCCAAGAGTCTTTCAATTCCTGTTTGAGATATTTTCATCCATTCTTCCTTGAAAAAGTCTGCTTTTCTGAGATCTAGCCACAGATTTTCAATGATATTCAGATCAAGGGACCGTGAGGGCCATGGTAAAACCTTGCGCATTCTGAGGTAGTTTCAGGTTGCTACTTCCTGGACAACCCCTTTCATTTTTCCACAAGGGGTAATAGGAGAAACCCGAAAGAAGTTATTGCATTTTTGGAAACTATACCCCTCAAGAAATATATCTAGGGGTGAAGTGAGCATTTGACTGACCCCACAGATATTTCACAGAATGTAATAATACTGGGCTTGAAAATGACAAATGTCATGTTGCCTTAGCCCTAGATTTTTCATTTTCACAATAGGCAAGAAGAGGGAAAAAAAAAAAAAATGAAAAGAATCCTACACTTTTCTGCACAATTTCTCCTGAGTAAGGCAGTACCTCAAATATGGTTCTTAACTACTGTATGGGTACATTGCAGGGCGCAGAAAGGAAGAAGCACCTTCCGGTTTTGCCCGATTTTAGGGCACCTTGTTGCATTTGAAAAAACCATGTGGTACCAGTGCAATGGAAAACCTCAAAAAGTGACCATTTAGAAAACTATACCTCTCTAAGAATTCACCTTAGAGCGCATTGATTGTGTGACCCCCAAGATTTCATAGAATTCTTTAAGACTGGGATGTGAAATGGTAATAGGAGAAAAAGCACAGCACATTTTGTTACACAATTTCTCCCAAGCACGGTACCACCTCCTATGTCAGGGTTTCTCAACTCTGGTCCTCGGGAGCCACCTACCGTTCAGGATTTGAGAATATCCCACAGAATGAATACCTGTGGTAAGTCATGATGCATGAACACTAAATTATTAAGGAAATCCTGAAAACATGACTGGTAGGTGGGTCCTGGGGACCAGAGTATACAACACGGCATGATAATTGCAGAGGCTCTGAGGTGCAAATAAAAAAGAAAACCAGAGATGTTGATCACCCAGCTTCATGTCCCAGTTTTATCATGGGTAACAAAGAAGCCACAGTGCCATTGGTAGATGGGCATGAGTCTTTATACATCATCCCACTGCTCCATGCACAGAGTTGGTTTGCTTTTACATCTCTGCCATGGTAGCACCTGTACTTTCATACTGTTTGTAGATGTTGGTCTAATTTTGTTTTGGCAGTCTTGTCCTGAACTGGCTTTATAGGAGTGTGTATGTAAAGTAATAAAGTGAAGAGAAGGAGACAACATGGACACTAAAGAGATTCCCTAATACTAACTGAAAGGACTGGTGAGAAAGAGCAGGCCTGGAACTGCAAGACACTGACAAGGCAAAGTGTATATCTCTCTATATTTTTGGATGGTTTGACTGTATGCTGTCAAAGTATTTGACATCAACTTTTGCACATTAAAAGCATTTTTGAAAAAAAAAAAAATTAAATTCCCAATTATTTTTAATTTAGTTAAGGCGTTGAGTGTGGTCTTGTTTTATGTGGGAAGAGGTGACTGTTTTTCAGTACCATTTTGGGGTATGTAACAGTTTTTGATTGCTTTATATTATGTTTTTTTACAAAGAACAGAAGACAGTTCTGGGACAGTTTTTTCCCTTTTTTTGTGGTAAAATGTAATGTGCATGCTGCTATGGGCATGGTGAGACAAAAAAACAACAACAATTTTTAAAACAAACTTTCTTAAACTTTAATTTTTTTTTAAACATTTCAAATTTTTTCTTTAAATTTCAGTCCCAACATGGGACTTGAACGGCTGTAATACATTATACTTGCCAGTTTTACACAGTTACTTTCCCTATTAGACAACACCTGAACATTTTGCACCATTTGGATAGCCATGAACGTCCATGCACCGAAGATTAGTAAGGATTTATCACAGGCCGGGTGAGTGATGCCAGGGCCTACTAAACTTCTCCACAGGATAGACCTGGATGCCTTTGTAAGGTCTACGGCTGCTATAAAAACCATTGGTACCCAACAATCACATCATTGGGACCAATGGGGTACAGAGGGTGTTACCTCCCTCTGTAAGCCACTTAGATGTAGAAGTCAGCATCTAAGGGGTTAAATGGCTGAGTCAACTCTGATACCAGCTATTACAGCAGCAGCCTGGCCGTCAATCACAGCAAGACCCCGTCAGTGATTGTGCAGACACAGCTCCCGTGCCTCCCCCCCCCGATCACCCCGCTGCATATGTACAGTGTATTGGGAACGCTCCTTGCCTACAGCACCGTATATGTACAGCGGATGTCGGATAAGGTTAACATTACTTAGTAATAACAAAAATATAGCTGTCCCTTGCTATATACAACATAGATAAAACTTTAACCTTTTGTGAATAAAGCAACCATGTTTAAAAAATTGTAGACCAGCACCGCCTCCTCGTCTTGAAGATTGGTTATAGTGCAGCTATTTGCTGAAAAACAAAGATGTTACAGCAAATTAATTACAGTTTTTTTGCAATCAAAACTTCAAATCCACAAATATATAGATTGCATAATTTAACCCTGGTAGCCAGATTTTTTTTTTTTACATTTTTGACATGCACAAATACTAAGGATAATTTCACCCAAGCAAGTTTTCCATCCACACACAGGCACACTTGCATCTGCCAAGCATACATATGTTATGTATGGGGTGAGTGGAGTAAGTAGCTGACAGATATCACTGGTGGATGCTTAATTCCTGAGAACAAAATATTCCGGCATGAACTCCAGCAATCTGACCCTTCTCCCATTGCAACAGTGTTGCTGGACCACCCATACCAAAGTACATGGTTGAGCAGACCAGATGAAATAAGTAGAGTCTGCTAATATACATTTAATGTGAATTGGCAGCTGAATTGGCAGCAAAAGAACCTGCATGCCTTGAAACACAAATGAGTCATGCACCAAACCAACCTGGTTTAAATGACAAACTAGGGGTTGTCCTACCACAACATTCTATCCACTATCCATAGACTAGGGAATAAGCGTCTGATCGATAGGGGTCCAACTACCGTAGCCCCAGCTGAGCATGAGAATGGGGGCTTTATGTTACCCTGTTTGAATGAAGCATCAGCTACACATGTGCCCTGCCGCTCCATATAACTCCATGGGACTGCTGAAAACAGAAGAGTGTTATACTTTGCTAATGAAGTACCGGTCCCAGACATCTGAATGGAGCAGCAGAGATCTTGTTCTCGTGAACTTCAGGGGTCCAAGCTACTGGACATATATTCCCTATCTTATGCATGTGTTTGTCGTGGGAAAATACCTTTATGAATGGAAATATTGAATATGTTTGCTCAATCTTTCTACTAGGATTTATAGAATACAGTATTTGTTTATAGTGCTTTGCATCTGGATTTTGATGTTCTTCTCTTTCTATGCAGAATATTATCCCTTCCAGGTGCCATGGTAAGCTCTCTGCTAAGCTGTGCATGAGCTCATTAGGGAGTATGTGAAAATTCTATTCACCTAAATAGAATCTCTATTATAGAGGTTTTTACAGTTCTTTTGAACTGATGATCGATCCTGTGGATAGATCATCAGCATCTGATCGGTGGGAATTTGGCACCCAGGATCCCCGCCGATCAGATGTTTGAGAAGGCAGCGGAGCTGGCAGCAGCGTTGCAGCCTTCTCTCCGTTTCCCTCAGGTCCAATGACGTCACGACTAGTATCACAACTATTAAAATATATTTTAAAAAATTCCTGTGCAGTGAACACCGTAACAGAAAAAAAGAAAAACATGCAATTCACAGTCTAAACAGTGATTTAACAGTTGTACGTACCACAAAAATGCTAACCAATAAAAAGTACAGTTTCTCCCCCCCCAAAAAAAAACAAGCCCTCATACAGCTCTGTGGCCGGAAATAGGTATATATAAATAAAAAAAAGTTATGTCAGTCAGAAAACAGGGACGCAAAGAAAAATTTTATTTTTTGTACTCACCGTAAAATCCTTTTCTCGTAGTAGGCATTGGGGGACACAGCACCATGGGTATATGTCCAGCTACCACTAGGAGGCGACACTAGACATAAAAAAAAGTGTTGGCTCCTCCCCATTGGGCTATACCCTCTCCACAGACACTAGGCAGATCAGTTTGTACCAAAAGAAGTAGGAGAGAGAAGAAAGGCAAGGAACCAACAACTCCCGTACCGGGAAAGATCAAGAGACCAGCCCAGAGAAGCGGAAGTAAAAAACATAGGGTGGGATCTGTGTCCCCCAATGCCTACTACGAGAAAAGGATTTTACGGTGAGTACAAAAAATCCAATTTTCTCGTGCATGGCATTGGGGGACACAGCACCATGGGACGTCCCAAAGCAGTCCCCGAGGGTGGGAAAAGAACAGCCATGCCACCTGTTGGGCATACAAGTGCGGGAGAACCATGGGACCCAACAGGAAAAAAGCACGGAATAGGCAGGAAGCCTCATAACAAGGAAGAAACCCCAAGGAAGCCACCGTGACGACTGCCAGCACCCCAGGACAAATGCCTGAGAGAATGACCCAAATGCAAGAAGAAGGCAAACGGAAACACCCAGGTCAGCCTAAGGCTGGAGAGAAAGTAGGACAGCACCGCGAATTGGCGCTACCAAACATCCTAATTGTCTCATGCGAAAGCACAAACACCCTGAGGCCAATCCTGACGGGCCAGGGGGGCAAGGGAACATGGAACCACTGAAGGCCAAACGAGTGAGGTAAGCCATAGCAAGGCTCACTGTGAAGGAAGGAGGTCTCCCCTCACCGCCAAGCAGGTGAAGAAGATAAGCGCCCTATTGAAAGGAAAAAATCCCAAAAGGCGCTAAGGGAAACCGCCAACCCTTGGAATGGGAGAGGGTTGTAAGTAAAGGCCAGGAAAAAAGATAAGCCCTGCATCCCAAAACCAGGAGACGAGGGACGAGCCTCTGAAAACAAAATATCGCTGAGAAGCGCAAGACCGGAGAAAACTATTTAAGTATCAGGGAGGTGCAAGCCCAGGAAGGCTCAGCAGGGGCACACTGGACTGAGGGACATGGGAGGAGAAGGAGAGTACTCCCAACAGCCTAAGGAGGAATGATCCACAAGGAGGAGGAAGTCCCTCCCGAAGGAGACCATAAGGCGGAAATGCAAACCGTAGCACTAAACCACTCAACACCAGGAACTTGACGTGGGAGGATGGGAAGATGGATACGAATCCCAAGAGGTCCACAAGGCTATTGGAACCCACAAGGGGAACAATCAACCCAGGCCCCTCCCAAACAACGATTATCATACAGAACCTGTGTGGTCAAATGAACAGGGACAAGGAATCCAGAAAGGAGTACCCACAATGGTCTCCCAAGGAACCGGGAACTGAACCACCAGAGGACAACAAAAACCAGAAGAAGATCCAAGAAAAAATGAAAAGAATCACCATATGGGAAAGAATTTGCCATGGACAACTAGCAATTCCAAGAATAATGGCTAGCAATCTGCATACATTGTCCCGGGGAGGGCAAGTACAGCAGCTTGGGTTGTACCACTAAAACAACAGACACCCATATGCATAAGGAATAGCGAAGTCGCTATAAAGGAAACAGGAGTGACTACACGAAATGTAGAAACCAGCTGCGACCAACATACAGAAGACTCCCAGGGGGAGAGAGTACCAGACAGGCGCAGACAATAGCAAGGTCCCAGGGGACTGCCCTCTGTTAGATAGTACAACTAAGCAGAGAATATAACATAGAAGAGGATTCTTTACTGTAAGAGCAGTGAGACTATGAAACTCTCTGTCTGAGGAGGTGGTGATGGTGAGTACAATAAAGGAATTCAAGAGGGGCCTGGATGTATTTCTGGAGTTTAATAATATTACAGGCTATAGCTACTAGAGAGGGGTCGTTGATCCAGGGAGTTATTCTGATTGCCTGATTGGAGTCGGGAAGGAATTTTTTATTCCCCTAAAGTGAGGAAAATTGGCTTCTACCTCACAGTTTTTTTTGTTTTTTTTTTCCTTCCTCTGGATCAACTTGCAGGATGACAGGCCGAACTGGATGGACAAATGTCTTTTTTCGGCCTTATGTACTTTGTTACTAATATAAGGGAACACCCGGACCCCGAAGGAACCACGGAACCCTGTCCAATGCCAGAGCAATCAGCAGAAAATTCACCTGCCAGGCAGGTGTGTGGCGCTAAGTGGTTCTGTCCCTGACTCGTCAGGCAGGAAGGCCAGCGAGGATAATGTCGCTGACCCTCAATATCTCATCCGGTAAGGGAGAAATAGTGCCGCAAGGTACACCATAAGGCCAGACAGGAGCAACGGCAACAGCCTCCGGAGATAGTGAAGGTACTCAACCCATGAAGGGAACAAGGTGGTAGCCTGGTGCCCACAAGAACCAAACAGAGGCAATTGCAACAGCAATTGAGAGTGGCCTCTATATCTCGCCGGAAGGGAAAAATAGTGCCGCACGGAACACAATAGAGCCCGCCAGGGATACTGGATACAGCATCAGGAGATGGTGTAGGTACTCTACCCATGAAGGGAGCAAGGTGGCTGGAAACAGACAGGTGCAATTGCTACGGCAATTGACAGCGGCCGGTATATCTCGCCTGGTAGGGGGAAATAGTGCCGCATGGAACACCATTAAGCCAGTCAGGAGTAATGGCTACAGCACCTGGAGTAGGTGTAGGAGCTCTACCTATGAAAGTAACAAGGCGGCTGGAAACGGACAGATGTAATCGCCACGGCAATAGAAGCCGGCCTGTATTCTCTGGTACAGGCACTACAAAAGAACCATTTAGGAGGCCAAGGGGGGTAACCAACCCTACAAGAGGCGTTTGTCTGAATTATCAGCTTGCCCCTGGATAGGGGAACCAGGAATGTCTGTCGTGTACAGCCTACGAGGGCGTACGTACCAGAGACACCGCGTAGGCGTCCCAGTTGCTAAGCACGGTGACGGCTGCCTTACCTGCAGTAATTACCTGTGCAGGCACCAGAGGGGCACCAAACCCGGGAAGATCGCCTGATGCTCTGTTCCGAGGGAATCGGTGCAGAGGTGTCCCCAGAGGCAACTGACGGAAAAGGCTTCGACACCAGCCTCCGGCCTGTCCAGGGGGGACCCGAGGATGCCGAGGAGGGGTGGAAGCTAGTTGAGACCACTAGAGGTTGGTCCGTGGGCTACTCCTTGCGTGACCCTGTAACTGCGCGTGAGCGTGGCCCATTTGCAGGGAGGACCCTGGGGTGGGGAGGGGGAGAGGAGACCGCAATTTACAGTTAGCGCTCCAGCGACTCAGCCAGGGATTGGGCGAGTAAGGCAAGGTTCCCATGGCTCGACATGGAGGGAGCCCATTCAGGGGGGACCTACACACAATGGAAACCTACGTAGACAACGGACGCACGCGAAATACATGGCGATCCGATAGGGAGGCTGGGAGAGGAGGCCCTCATAGAGCAGCAAGGCTGTCCCATCTGTCCCCAGATGCCACTTTCCCAAAAGGTGCTGCAGCAGCTATAGAGCAGGTGGAATGGCTGCAGGAGAACGCAGCAATTGAGAGGGGAGGAAGGGGGGCTGCAGAGCAATTCAGCCAGAGGCTGCCTACCACAAAACTCATTTCAAACATATGCAGAATCTGCACACTTTGCTCTATGGTGTGGAGGACTGGGCTCATTACCCTGCCCCAAATTATCATATTTATGTATATGATTAAAGCATCCAGGAGGGGTGAATTTAACACTGGGGTAAATAATATAATTAAAATGGAGGGTTAAATGTATTTTTATTTATTATTATTTTTTTAAATACATCTCTCTCAATAGTTATGTAGCTACTGAATGAGACAGAAGGGATGCCGTTAACATATATATCTCCTTGAGAAGCCAATTTTACCCTAAAGGGTTAATTCAACCTGTAATCTAAACTGTGTCCTGTCACTTCTCTTATCTCTCTGCTGACTGCCTGTCCCTTGACCTCATCACTGCTGCAGCCTGGTCATCAGCCTCAGTGTAAACTGTTCTTTTAACTCAAAGAATCGAATGAGTCTACAGACTCCCTCCTGTACAGTGTGTGACTCAGAGCTGCTTGTCTGAGCTCTGATTGGTTGCAGGCCGGGTGGGAGGGGCTGGCTTCCACTCTAAGATCAAATTACACTCCTCCCTGCTGCCAACGTCTCTGTGCTCTGAGCTGATCCGTTTGAACAGCTCAGTCAGAGGATTCCGGGACATACTATTTCACATGCAGGCGTCAGGAAGCCGCTATCTAATAGCGGGAGACCCCCTGAACGTCCGGGAGACTTGAGATCCCTGCTACCAGACCCCGGGAGATGTGCAGTGCACCCCAGCAGGAGAGCAGAAGACCGGCAAAGAGCAGGAGCCGACAGCCGAAGGAAGAAACGCCCCTCAGAGAGAGCAGGGAACATGGGGCTGGATTGGCAGGCAAGAGAGGCCCCTCCCAGGCTTCCCCCACGGAGGGGAGGGGACAGAGTAAGCCCGGGAAAGAGAGAAAGAGGGCGGGGAGTTGCGGCCTAGTAGGCCCGAAAAGCCGGGGCCTAAATTAGTGGAGCGCGGCCGGGAGCGATCGCGCAAGTCCCCCAGATCTGCTGTGACGAACGGGGGCCAGGTGGGGCAGAGAACTTAAGAAGCGACCCCCAGAGAGCAAAAAAGAAACAGAAGGCCAGGGGGCTTCTGGGGCCAGGATACGGAGAGGCCTCTCCTGAGAGATGTAGGTACCCTGGAAGGTAGAGGGGGGAACGAGGCCAGGCCCGGGGAGGAGGGTGGGAGACCCTAATCTAACATGCTTACCATCAGACGTCTTCAGGCGCAGCAGTAACCACCCCCTCGGCGGACTCAACACGGGAACCGTGGGACTGCCGGAATTCCACTGCGGAAGCAGATTTGAGGACTGGGTGGCTGCCAGGTACCCGAGTACGCGCCCGCAGGGGGGCAACTAAAGTGGAACACGATGGAGCCAGCCCTGCAGCAGGCCGGAACCTGCAGAGAAGAGAAGAAAAAATGTTTGAAGAAAAGATAAAATAAAAAAGTAGCAGGATGAACTGCACAAAAAGCAGGTCAGGTCTGCCTCCTATGGACACTAGAACAAGACTGATCTGCCTAGTGTGTGTGGAGAGGGTATAGCCCAACGGGGAGGAGCCAACACTTTTTTTTTATGTCTATCGTTGCCTCCTAGTGGTAGTTGGACATATACCCATGGTGCTGTGTCCCCCAAACATTTTGATGTTTTCAAAGGCTATTTTTATTTTATTAGTAAACCAAAAGAAAACTATACAAGTTTGGTATCACTACATTTGTACCGAGTCGCAGAATAAGGACGTCATGTCATTTTAGCGCACAGTGAATGCAGCGATGTCAAAACCCCAAAAACATTGGTTGAATTTAATTTTATTTTTTTCCCACTTTACAATAACAGACCAGGTAAATTAAATGGTGCCCTTAAAAAAAACGAGATTTTTGTATAACTTACCAGTAAAATCTCTTTCTCGCTCTTTCCTTGGGGGACACAGAAGACCTTGGGTATAGCTCATCTCCCTAGGAGGCGTGACACTAAGTGAAAACTGTTAAGCCCCTCCTCCATCAGCTATACCCTCAGCCTGGAGAGAGAGACTGCCAGTTGCGTGTCCAAGTAGTGAGAAAAGGCAAAGACCAACAAGTGGAAACAACAAGCCAACTACCCAACGGGTAAACAAAACTCGGAAACCGTGCAGAAAAAAACCAATGAATGGGTGGGTGCTGTGTCCCCCAAGGAAAGAGCGAGAAAGAGATTTTACTGGTAAGTTATACAAAAATCTCGTTTTCTCGCCCAATTTCCTTGGGGGACACAGAAGACCTTGGGACGTTCAAAAGCAGTCCAAGAGGGGAGGGACCACAGCACCAAGGCGAAGCACCCGAAGGCAGCAAGGAAATGCCACCTGCAAAAAAACCAGGCGGCCCAAGGCAGCAGCCGCCGCCGAAGCCAGAGTACGCACCCAGGAAAACCTGGTAAAGAGTGCAAGGAAGACCGTGGCCACCCTGCACAATGACATGGCTGAAGCCCAATGCCTTCGGCCCCGGAGGCACCAACCGCTCTGGTGAAATGAACGGTGACACCAAAAAAAAAAAAAAAAAACAGAACCCCGCCCTTGAGCAGTAACCACAGCAATAGCCATGTGGTTAAAGCGGAGGAAAGCACCCAGGAGCCGTTAACCTTGGCGCGGACCTCCTGGAAACAAGAGACCGAGCGTCGACAAGAGTCGGAGATGTCCAAACAAAAAACTGCAGACACTTCAAGTAACAGAGTCCCAGTCGCAGGTCCAGGCCAGACTGGAGAAGACCGAATCACGGGAAGAGAAAGGCAGAATTGGGTGAATGCCCAGCTTCCTAAAGAACCCCAGGGAAGACCCTAAGTCAGACAACAGAACCTGGACGAAGCACGGCCGGGAGCGAACACTAGTGTGCTCGCTGGACTCGTCTGGGCAGACGGGAGGAAATCCAATGCGAGTAAGCGCAAATCAGTGACACGGGCAAAAAGGTTGGGAAAACTGGTCCCGTCGGCCCCCGAGCAACGCCGTCCCGAATCCACGCGGAGTGGGGGAGCAGATGGACAAACGGAAGGAACCGAAAGGGACCCGGCCAGTTTCCAACAGACTCCAGGACAAGTCAGGCTAAAGTCCTTGTCGTTGTAGCCACCACAGGAAGGTGTTCTACAGACCCGAAGTGGGGGCTTGAAGGGTAATCTTGACAGAAGAAAGTAGGCCCGCCAGGTTACCGAGAAGGTAAAGTCCAAGCAGGACCATCGCCCAGAATGGTAAAAGTAATCTGCACCCAGCGGGAGGACAGAATGCGGCAAACCCGGTAATAGGCACACAGTTAGTACAGCCAGTGTGAACAATGGAGACAGTACGAGGTCATAAGGAACACCGGGACCATCCATATGAACAACCATGGTCTCCCCAGGGGGGAGGGCAGTGAAGGAACAGCCCCTGAAGCCTGGCCGGGGCAGAAGCCACATCGGAGTAAAACTGACCAGGAGAAGCCAAAACAGAGCCGTCGAGAGAAAAATAGCCGAGAAGACGGATGACACCCTCCAACCGCAAGGAGGAGTGGGCAACAGGGAAGCCACAGGACCGCTCAAAAGCAGAACTCCGCTACTCCGAGATGTCCGGCTCACCAATTCGCAGAAGGCGAATACCCTAACGAATCGAAAGTGGAGGTCCCTGAGACCTGGGTAATCGAGCAACCAAGAGAAGTTGGGCGACCTGCTCGAAAAGAGCGGCTAGAACCTGGTAGCAAAACAAACTGAAGCACGGAGGGTGCCAACAGGAAGGACTCAAACCAAAACGCATCCAAGAGGAGGAATGGCAACAGGCGAGGGAACCGTAATCCGGCCAGAGCCAACGTAGACTGCGAGGGACGCTGGAGACAGCACTCTCGACCATGTGACCGCTTGCGCTGGGAAGCAATGCCACAGGGTAACTAATGGGTACGCATCTAGGAACCACAAACACTCCCCAGGCGGAAGGGCCAACGAATATGGTGGATACCGTCACAACGGAAACACCAAATATACCCTCCGAACAGAGAATGGATACCACCCAGCTCGCTGCAGTAGAGAGCAATAGAGCCCGTCCAGGCCAGGTGAACAGAAAGATCTCCTCAGAGAAGAGTGCCAGGCCGGCGGCAATCACCGTATCCCAAGAGAAAAACGTCAAGTCGCAGGAAGAATGGAGGCATACGTACAAGCAGCCCCAGAAGCGGTGAGAAAGCCAACCCACCTACGGAAAGAGAAGGCATACACGGCCCAACAACGCACAGAGTGCACAAGAGCGTCCGCCCACCGCGAAATAGTCATACAGCAAGGAGGGCCAGCCACAGAGTCCCACAGAAACCACAGAAGTGCAAAGTGCAACCGGAAGGGGGGACATACACAAGACTAGTATGGCATGCGACGGAACGCAAGCAGTCCGCCCAGAAGAGAATGTACTTGGCAAACAGTGCGGGCAGCAAGCGTGCAAAGCCCGCCCCACAAGGGGGTGATGCCCAAGACCAGCACCTACTTCAGAGAAGTAAGACATACCATATTCCGCCCAGAAGAGGGCCATGCACATGGCCACACCGCATCCAGCAGGACGTCCACCTAGTGAAAAGGGGACATGCACAGGGTAATCCTAGCATTAAGTGAGGGTGCAATAATCCACCAAACACCGAATTTTGTGAGAGTACAACTACTCCGCCAATGAATGGGGACAAGTACAAGTCCAGCACAGCATATACAAGGACAGTTGTGAGTCCTGTGAGCGTACAAAAAGTCCACCCATGGAATGAGGGGTGGTCACGCACAAGGCCAGCACCGTATCCAATGGGAGTGCAAGCATTCCACCCATCTTAGAGGCCAGCAACGTATCTGGTGAGAGTGCAGTATGCTGCCCAGAAGGGGGAGCCATGCCCATGGCCAGCATTGCAACCAGGGAGAATGCGAGCACCCCGCCATGGATGGGGGTCAGGCACCTGGCCAGCAGCACACTGGCGAGAGAACAAACACAGTCAGTGAGAGTGTGTGTATGTTGCCTGAGGAAAGGAGACATGTCCATGGCCGGCAGCGAATCCAGTAAGAGTGCCGTACACCGCCCACGGAAGGGGGAACATGTATATGGCCGGCAGTGGATTTAGTGAGTTGCAAGCATCCCACCATGGAAGGGGGTCCTGCACGCGGCCAGCAACTTACCAGCGAGAGAACGACCCCAGTCAGTGAGGGTGTATGCATGGCGCTTGAGGGAAGAAGGCATGCCCAAGGCCGGCAGCGAATCCAATGAGAATGCAGCATACCGCCTATGGAAGGGGGTTATGCACATGGCCGGCTGCCCAGCACCATATCCAATGAAGTGCAGTATTCTGCCTAGAGGAAGGGGGTCATGCACAAGACCGGCAGCGAATCCAGTGAGTGCAGCATTCCGCCCCTGGAAGGGGGTCATGCACAAGACCGGCAGCGAATCCAGTGAGTGCAGCATTCCGCCCCTGGAAGGGGGTCATGCACAAGACCGGCAGCGAATCCAGTGAGTGCAGCATTCCGCCTATGGAAGGGGGTCATGCACAAGACCGGCAGCGAATCCAGTGAGTGCAGCATTCCGCCTATGGAAGGGGGTCATGCACAAGACCGGCAGCGAATCCAGTGAGTGCAGCATTCCGCCTATGGAAGGGGGTCATGCACATGGCCGGTATCAAATCCAGTGAGTGCAGCGTTTTGCCTATGGAAAGGAATCACGCACATGGCCGGCAGTGAATCCAGTGAAAGTGCAGCGGTCCCCTATGGGAGGGGGTCGTGCACCAGACTAACACCGTATCTGGTGAGAGTGCAGATTCCACCTATGGAAGGAGGACATGCACAAGACCGGCAACGAATCCAATGAGTGCAGCATTCCGCCTATGGAAGGGGGTTGTGCACATGGCCTGCAGCGAATCCAATGAGTGCAGCGTTCTCGTGCACATGGCCAACACCGTATTCGGTGAGAGTGCAGTATTCCACCTAAGCGGGGGGTCATGCACCAGGCAAGCCTGCAGCCAGAGAGAGTGCAGTATCCCGCCTAGGAAGGGGTTGTCTGCACATGGCAGTTACCATAGCTGGAGGGTGACGAACTCTGCCAACAGAAAAAAGGAGAGCGCATGCACTTGGCCAGCGCTGTATCCCGGAGAGGGCAAGAACCACCTAGAAGGGAAACATGCACCAGCCGGGGAGTGCGACACCATGCCGCTCATGGAAGGAGCACGCATACAGGCGGCGCTACTGAGATAAGGCTGCAGCGTCCTGCGCAGCGCACAAGAAATCCATTAGCTTAACCATGTTATGCATTTCTAAATAAAAAATAGCCTCACTGAGGCAGAAAGAAGTGCCACCATACAGGTGCCCAGCATAGAAGTAGAGGGGGGGGGGGGCGCGCCAGCCATATAGGCCCATCGGGAGCCGCCGGTACCCGAAGGGTTAACAGCCAACCAACCTGGAATTCGCACCCGGAGAAGTTCCCGCCCCCTCCAACAGAGGCCGGAAGTTTGTGGCCTAGCAGGCCGTGAAGCCGGGGCCTAAATTTTCTGCGGCACCCGGCTGACCGGGGCCGCACAGGAAACCGGAGCGGACTGCCTGGACAAACCGGCCGCGGAAGCCCACCCCGCGGACCGGAAGTCAGGGGCTCGGGTGGAGCGCCGGAATGCGGCCCAGTAGGCCCGAAGCCTGGGCCAAAATTTGCGGCGCCCGGCCGGAAGTCGCCGACGGCCGGCCGGAATCGTTGGAGCATCGTGCTCAAGCCAAAAGCCGGCCGCGGGAGTCTACCCCGCAGGCCAGAACAGTCGGGGGCCGGGAAGGAAGTGCGGCCCAGCTCGGAGGTGCGGCCCAGCAGGCCGGGAAGAAGCGCCGGAGGTGCGGCCGAGCAGGCCGGGAAGTAAAAACCCAAGCAGCACTGCCGTCAGGAAAAGGCCCCCGGTCCAGAGCAGCGCATCGGTGAGGGGATGGGGGGACCCTGAGACCGGGTGCCCGTGAGGATGCGAGCACAGCGTTCCCAGGAGGGACGCTGATAAGTGAAGGGAGGCGATGTGGCTGCCTATTCGCAGCATCCTGCTGCTAAAATGTCCCATGAGGGCCAGAAGGGAGGAGAGGGAGCAGGGAGTAGAATGTCGCCCCGCAGCACCCCAGGGGCCAGCCTAGGTCCAGCAGTGACCGAAGGGTCCAGAGGCCCAGTATGGGGGGTCAGGCACGCAGGAGACCAGGGTGGGGGGTGGGGGACGTAGGGCTGGAGAAGCCACTCTCTCACCATAGTCGTCTTCACCCTCGGTCCATTCCAGCAGGGTCGCCCCTTCAGCTACTGGCACCGTAGTGGCAGGACGCTGGGAGAGGGACTTGGCGTGCGGGCGACCCTTGCGCTGGCGGGATGTAGGGGAGCTGGGCTGCCCTGATCCACCTTGTCTTCTGTGGGGGAGGCAGCAGTGCGGGTGACCGGCACTGGCGCAGCTCAACCCCGGGAGAAACAGAGAGGTCTAGTGCGTCTCTGTTGTCCCTGATGATCTGGAACAAAAAGAAAAGAAAAAAGTAAAAATCAAAATTTAAACAAGGAGAAAACAGCCCTGCAGTAGCAGGGAGTGTCTTGCCTCCTTTGACACTAAGCAAAAACTGGCAGTCTCTCTCTCCAGGCTGAGGGTATAGCTGATGGAGGAGGGGCTTAACAGTTTTCACTTAGTGTCACGCCTCCTAGGGAGATGAGCTATACCCAAGGTCTTCTGTGTCCCCCAAGGAAATTGGGCGAGAAATACAACTTACCCCACAAAAAATCCTCATATGGCTAAATGAACGGAAAGTTAAAAACATTATGGCTATTGGAACGTGTGGAAGAAAATGGATCCAGTACTTAAGGGGTTAATGCAGCATAGTATTGAATTAATGAGTGCCCAGAGGCTCTTCTGTTGTATGCTACAATACATTGAGCACAGGGAAATACCTGCATCTCACTAAAGTCACCTGTTAGGTCTTTGCCATATACAGTACAGACCAAAAGTTTGGACACACCTTCTCATTCAAAGAGTTTTCTTTATTTTCATGACTATGAAAATTGTAGATTCACACTGAAGGCATCAAAACTATGAATTAACACATGCGGAATTATATACATAACAAAAAAGTGTGAAACAACTGAAAATATGTCATATTCTAGGTTCTTTAAAGTAGCCACCCTTTGCTTTGATTACTGCTTTGCACACTCTTGGCATTCTCTTGATGAGCTTCAAGAGGTAGTCACCTGAAATGGTCTTCCAACAGTCTTGAAGGAGTTCCCAGAGATGTTTAGCACTTGTTGGCCCTTTTGCCTTCACTCTGCGGTCCAGCTCACCCCAAACCATCTCGATTGGGTTCAGGTCCGGTGACTGTGGAGGCCAAGTCATCTGGCGCAGCACCCCATCACTCTCCTTCATAGTCAAATAGCCCTTACACAGCATGGAGGTGTGTTTGGGGTCATTATCCTGTTAAAAAATAAATGATGGTCCAACTAAACGCAAACCAGATGGAATAGCATGCAGCTGCAAGATGCTGTGGTAGCCATGCTGGTTCAGTATGCCTTCAATTTTGAATAAATCCCCAACAGTGTCACCAGCAAAGCACCCCCACACCATCACACCTCCTCCTCCATGCTTCACGGTGGGAACCAGGCATGTAGAGTCCATCCGTTCACCTTTTCTGCGTCGCACAAAGACACGGTGGTTGGAACCAAAGATCTCAAATTTGGACTCATCAGACCAAAGCACAGATTTCCACTGGTCTAATGTCCATTCCTTGTGTTCTTTAGCCCAAATAAGTATCTTCTGCTTGTTGCCTGTCCTTAGCAGTGGTTTCCTAGCAGATATTCTACCATGAAGGCCTGATTCACACAGTGTCCTCTTAACAGTTGTTCTAGAGATGTGTCTGCTGCTAGAACTCTGTGTGGCATTGACCTGGTCTCTAATCTGAGCTGCTGTTAACCTGCGATTTCTGAGGCTGGTGACTCGGATGAACTTATCCTGCGCAGCAGAGGTGACTCTTGGTCTTCCTTTCCTGGGGCAGTCTGCATGTGAGCCAGTTTCTATGTAGCGCTTGATGGTTTTTGTGACTGCACTTGGGGACACTTTCAAAGTTTTCCCAATTTTTCGGACTGACTCACCTTCATTTCTTAAAGTAATGATGGCCACTCGTTTTTCTTTACTTAGCTGCTTTTTTCTTGCCATAATACAAATTCTAACAGTCTATTCAGTAGGACTATCAGCTGTGTATCCACCTGACTTCTCCACAACACAACTGATGGTCCCAACCCCATTTATAAGGCAAGAAATCCCACTTATTAAACCTGACAGGGCACACCTGTGAAGTGAAAACCATTTCAGGTGACTACCTCTTGAAGCTCATCAAGAGAATGCCAAGAGTGTGCAAAGCAGTATTCAGAGCAAAAGGTGGCTACTTTGAAGAACCTAGAATATGACATTTTCAGTTGTTTCACACTTTGTTATGTATATAATTCCACATGTGTTAATTCATAGTTTTGATGCCTTCAGTGTGAATCTACAAATTTCATAGTCATGAAAATTAAGAAAACTCTTTGAATGAAAAGGTGTGTCCAAACTTTTGGTCTGTACTGTATGCTTCAATGTATAGCTTTCAGGTCTTAAGAATGAAAATTATTTAAAAGTTTTTTTTTTTTAGATGTTTTTGCTTTACCTGGAGGAACGAAAAAGAAGTCGCCATTCTTTAAAATCCGTTCTGATTTGTTTAGATTCACTTGCACTTGCCCTTTTTCTACATAGTAAACCTATAAATAATGAAGACACAGAACCTTTAGAAATAGATCAGAAACCACTTATTTAAACAAAATCAGCAAGGAGAAACCATTTGATATTAATGATGGCACATTCACTTTTCACAGAAGCAGCTCAAGGATTCTTAGTTTAGTTTGTAAAATATTTTATTGGAAAAAGCATGAGAGATGTCATCTTCTGGACATGTAAATTACAGCAGGTCTCATCTAAACACTATACGTCTAGAATCAGACATGTGCATGGTCAAATTTTCCATATAGTTTTACAGCAAATAAAAACACATTTGAACATAAAAAGCGACATTAAATGAAAGTTTAACAAACTCATAATATCACTAGACTTACTCTGCCTAAATACCCTAGTATAGTATAGTATAGTACAGTATAGCGGAGGACCTTGTACCCAACTACTATGAACAGCGGGGCGCACCATATGATAACATAGCACGTGATCCATATTCTATCCTCAGTTGAAATCTCGGAATTTCTTCCAGGGCCCCCACACCTTCTCAAATAGGGGGGTATTGTTACTCTCCCAATGGGCTATTTGCTCCATCCGGAACACCTGGTCACAGCGGGCCAGCCAATGCTGGGTACTGGGCACTATTGTCGACTTCCAGTTTGAGGCTATTAGGAGTCTAGCTACTGCGAGAAGTTGTTGGTGTAGACGGTTGGCATAAAGGGAATAACAGGTCGGCAGTTTCAGACCTATAAGACAGTACTGTGGCAAGAGTGGGAAGGTTCCGCCTTGCAACTTTGAAATAATGTCACACACTTCCTTCCAGAAGGGTACAAGAGAATGGCAGTCCCACCAAATGTGAACAAATGAACCCTCTGCCTCCAAGCATCTCCAGCACTGCGATGGAGAGGAGGGAAAGATCCTATGTAGTCTCATCGGGGTGTAGTACCATCTAGTAATCATTTTGTAATAGTTCTCCTGCAGACGTACACATCTCGATATTCTATTAGTCTGAGACAGCAATAACCTTATTTCGACGGACGTGAACTTAATGTTCAGATCCTTCTCCCAATTCTTAATGAAAGGGGGGGTATTAGTATAGACTGAGTCGAGTAATGAGGCGTAAATTTTGGAGATCTTTTGCTTAGGCTCGTTCCTTCCTAGGGCCATCTGTTCAAATCGGGTGGGTTCATTTTGACCATGGGGCATTATTCCTGCGATGGCTTTCAGAATGTGTGCGTACTGAAAACAAGATACATCCCCTAACTGAAGACAATCTGTAGCTATATCCTCCTCCTCATGCCTAGCACAGATGAGATCGTATAACGGGGTGGAAATCGTCCTAGGCCTCTCCCCTAACGTTGCCCTAAACTCTGGGGTGGAGTCCCACAAGACATCTCTGACCTGTAGTAAAGGCGTGGTTCTCCCTGATATCAATTTACTAGACACTTCTGTGAACCATATTTTGAGGGTATTACGTGTAAGGGGATTAGTAATCTGTCTCAAGGTCTCCTGTCTACATGATGAAAGTAGCGCTAGGGATCGCAATGGGATACCTATTAAATCCTGTTCTAACCCCACATCCAGTCTTCCTGGCGGATTACGTATCCATTCCAAAACTCTCAGGCTCTGTATTGACTTGTAATAGAGGAGAAAGTCTGGTATACCCAAACCTCCTACTTTCTGGTGCTTAATCACTTGATTGTAGGGCAGTCGAGGTCTGGCACTACTCCAGAGGAAGCGCGTCAATATTCTCCTGAGCTGCAGGAAGAACACTCTCGGTACACCTATCGGTAGTACCTGTAAGTAATAGAGCACCTTCGGGAGAATTATTGATTTGATTAAGGTCCTCCGGCCAAACCAGGAGGTGAACGGCAGGTCCCATGATGTCATAAGTTCCTTAATCTTTTGTGGAATACTTTTAAAATTCCCTTCATACAAGTCTGAGTAACGGGAAGTTATATTCACACCCAGGAAAGGGATGCTACTAGTAGACCAGGCAAAGGGGGTACTCTGTTCTAATTGAGTTTGTGCATGTGAATCCAGCGAAACGTTCAGAACTTGCGATTTGGATAGGTTGACTTTGAAGTTTGATAGACCCCCATAATAGTCTAATAGGGTATGGATCGCCGGGAAAGCTTCACTGGGATTCGTAATAATAAAGAGGAGGTCATCTGCAAACGCAGCAAGAGAGTGGGTTCTCCCTTTTATGGTCACTCCCTGTATCTTTTGATCCTGCCGTACAGCCTGTAACAGTGGCTCCACTGACGGTATGAAAAGGAGTGGGGAGAGGGGGCAGCCCTGTCTAGTGCCGTTACTAATAGTGAAGGGGGGGGAAAGTGTGCTATTCACCAGGACTCTTGCACTCGGGTTACCGTACATCGCCATTACTACCGTAATAAAGCTGTCTGGTATTTCAAAGGTCCTCAGTGCGGTGCACATAAAAGACCAGTCCACTCTATCAAAAGCCTTCTCGGCATCAGTGCCGAGAAGAACTAGTGGAGTGGAAGTAGAGTTAGCATGGTGAATAATGTTAATCAGCCGGCTTATATTCATTCTCCCCTCACGGCCACTTACAAAACCAACTTGCTCAATATGGATCAACTGGGGTAGCAGCGGCTGAAGGCGAGATGCAAGCATCTTAGCTAGTAGCTTGAGATCCGTATTAAGCAAGGATATTGGTCTATAACTGGCGCATAATGCGGGATCCTTCCCATCTTTAGGGATTATTGTTATTTGAGCTGCTAACATGTGAGGGTGCAAGGGTTTACCGTCCCATAGGGAATTACATACCGTTATAAATCTGGGTAGAAGGGTTGCCTGGAAAGAATCGTAATATTTCATTGGCAAACCATCCGGACCTGGGCTTTTGTGTAGGGGTGAGTCTTTAAGAGCTTTTCTTAGTTCAACCATGTCAAATGGGCGGGATAACATTTGTGATTGCTCTTTCTTTAGTTTGGGCAGATTAAGTTTTGATAACCAGTTCTTCATGTCTAAGATTTTAGCATGTCTTTCAGCGGTGGTTGTCTCTTTACTTAGATTATACAATTTAGTGTAGTAGTCTGTGAAGCATGACGCTATATGATCAGTTTGGAAGACTGTTTGCGTCGGGGAACGTTGAATTTTTTGGATGTATGAGAGGGCCTTACGTTTTTTTAACTGTGACAGCATAAATTTAGAGGCCTTGTCGCCGTGGGCGTAATATTTGAACTTGGCCGACAAAAATAGTTTTGCCGATCTAGAATTAAGCAAATTTTTCATTTGCGATCTAAGGCGGTCAAGATTTTCTAGTATCTCGGACGTCTGTCTTTTTTTATGTAAGGACTCCGCCTTTGATATTTGGTTCTGTAACTCAATTATATCTGCCTCTCTACGTTTTTTAAGATACGAGCCAAGCGAGATGAAGTGACCCCTCACCACTGCCTTGTGCGCTTCCCACACCGTTCCAGGTGTTATGTCTGGGGAGTCATTGAGGGTAAAATACTCTTCAATTTTCTCCCTTATGCTCTCTACATTTTGCGGAGTATGCAGGAGGGTTTCATTTAGTCTCCAGATCATTTCACTTTTAGGGATATTGAGCAGATGGAAACTCATGAACACTGGTGCGTGATCTGACAATAAGATGGAGCCGATAGACACCTTAGAGCAGCAAGGCAGTAGTGAGGTGGACACTAGCACATAGTCTAACCTTTGATAGGATTTGTGAGCCGGTGAATAGTACGTGTAGTCCTTTTGTCCCGGGTGTAGGGCTCTCCAGCTGTCTACTAATCCTGCGTTAGTGATATTTCTTCTGATAGATCTTAGCGCAGCTTGTGGGACCGATGATCTCCCGAGGGAAGTATCTAGTTCTGGAGAAAAAGCCACATTTAAGTCTCCCCCTAAAATCATTGGGCCTTCTGCAAACCCCTGGAGTAGTGCCAGAGTGCTGCTCAACCAGGCCGCCTGGGCTGTATTTGGTGCGTAGACACTCCCAAAAGTATAGATCTGTTGTCCTATGACCCCTTTGACAAAAATATATCTTCCCTCTACGTCAACAAGGGATGACCGCACTTCAAAGGGAACACGTCTGTGGAAAGCTATACTGACTCCCTTGGAGGCAGAGGCTGGTGAGGTGCTATGAAACCATTGGTTATAGGTCGTATGGCTTAGTTTAGGCACGTGTTTCGTTCGGAAGTGGGTCTCTTGAAGGAGCAGAATTTCAGCCTTCTGTCTCCTCATTAAGTTACAAATCTGACTCCTTTTAGTAGGTGCGTTCATCCCTCTTACATTGAATGAACATGCATTTATCACCGCCATTCATATCTCTGTAATTCCCCCTTTCCGCTAATAAAATAAAAGTAAAAGTAAAAACAAAAAGGCAGATCTAGCACACAAGTTACTGAATCCATCTTGTCGCCACAAACAAAACTGAACTTTCTGTCTAACAAGAACAGTAAGAACAAGGTTCCTAACAGGAACAACTGGTGGTTCTCATGAGTAGTTGTGAGAAACGTGGGCGCAGGCTGCCACCTAGAGGATCTGAGTGGGTGTGCAGGCAGTTATTACAACATCGGTTAAGAAGATATATCCTTACCAAAGTGCATTATAGAACATAAAGCATATAAGAATTAAACTGAGACTAGTGCATTTTATACTCAGTCTTTCCCAGATGATGGACTACAAGAGCGGCGCTTCTCAAATCTTCTCCTCTGACGCTGCGGTCGTCCAGAGCTTACCGGTGTCCATGGGGTGATCAACGGCAGTGCTGGGAGTTGGGTGAGTTCTTGAACTGGGTTCCAGTCCTCAATATGCAAGTCTGTGATGTCCAGCTTGTCGTAGATTCTCATGAGGTCCGCTGGTGATCTGACTGTGATCTTCCTATCCGGGAAATTTATCAGTAACCCGAAAGGGTAAAGCCATCGGTATGTCACCTTGCGCTCTCTCAATATATCCAACAGTGGCTTGAGGGTCTTCCTCTTTCTCAGGGTCAGCGGTGAGAGATCCTGATATATCTGGATATTTGAGCCTTCAAAAGAGACCTGCGGCATAGATCTTGCAGCTTTAAGTATGCATTCTTTTGTCTGAAAGCTGATCAATTTGCACACTATGTCTCTTGGGGGTTCAGATGGTCCCGGTGGCGGGCGCAGGGCCCTATGGGCTCTCTCTAATGTGAAGTCCAGGTTTTCTCCCCCCTGTAGTAAGCTTTTGAAAAAGTCCGCCAATGTGGACATAATGGCGTCCGCTGGTATGGTTTCCGGGAAACCTCTAAGTCTGAGGTTAGTTCGCCTGCCCCGGTTGTCCTGATCTTCAAGCTGGCTGTACAGAGAGTTCAGGTGAGCCTGTGTCTGATCCATGTTGTGCGAGATGGCTGTGCTAAAGTCCACTATGGACGCTTGTGCATTCTCCAACACTTCTACACGATCATTCTGCTGCTTAAGATCCTGTTTCAGCTCCTTAAGTTCCAGGACCAGTGGATCCAGCGCCTCCGCTAGCAGCTGCCTCATAAAAGCTCTAGATACAGGCAAGTCCTCTTTAACAGAAGGCGCAGCCGCTTCGCTGCCGTCTCCGTCGTCAGAGTCTGAAGCCTCCGGCGTTTCTGCTCGCGGCGCCATCTTGTCCGCCCGCCTCACACTCTGGGAGCCCCAGAGTTTCTTTGGCTTTATCTTTAGAAGGTTTACCCATGTTGGGGCTATAAAACAGCTATAATGTGCCTGCACACCGACGATCCTCTGCAGAGCTCACACGGGTGCGTGCATCCGGCTCTGCTGCTAGGCTCCACCCCCAGCTCAAGGATTCTTGTAAAACTGAAGAAACAGATGTTGTCATAGACACTTGTGCAAAAACTCATGTATTCTGTACTGATGAGATTTTTTTGTCCTCTTGAGAGCTCAGCATAGCATGTGTAGAGCAGAATATGTTCAGTCCCTGACGCCCATTAATCCTGGTGAAGATGGCAGGTACTAAACAGGTCTCGGACAGGTTACGCTGACCAATGTGAAGGCCCAGATTTGACTGAAGCTGTTGATGGCTCTGAGATCATGGCCACTTAATCCCATACACCAATAGTGACCACAGCATCTAGGCAGTTAAGACGAGAGGCCTCCCTCTGTCACCATCGCCCTATAGTGAACTTGCTTACTGGGTGCCATTGAAATGCCACGGCAGCTGGCGGTCTAACAAAGGCTATGACTGCATCTCTATAAGGATACTCAAGAATTGGCTACTCTTCTTTGTAACGGACGAGAAGCCCGGCAATCAAGTGAGAGACTAATACCTGTTCTCAGCTGAATGGAGATCCAAGCAGAGCTTAGACTAGGCCGCTGTAAAAAGGCAACGGTCTAGCCTAAGGCTCTTTAGTGTTCGCCAATAAACCTTCTTAAGGCGGTTACTAAGGGGCCTTAGCCTAGGCCGCTGTCTTTTTAAATCATTAAGTCCCATGTACCCCATAATGGAAACAATGAAAACTACTCTCATTCTGCAAAAATCAAGCCATATATTGCTACATTAGTTGAAAAGTTTATAAGCTATAGCTTTTAGAATGTGACAGTATAAAAAAAAAGTATAATTTTTCCATGAGACATGCTATTACTGTGCAAAAGTAGTTTAAGGCCTGTTTCACACTGGTGTTACTCGTCCTGGCAGGCTGTTCCGGCCGGATCTGGAATTACCGTGAATCAAGCCAGCAGAGGAGGCAATATGGACAGTCACAATACATTAGTGTCTTCTATTAACTTTATCTACATGATAAAGGCCATTTGCTTAAGTAACAAAACCCCTTTTCAGTAGTACAAAATGAACTCCATTTATTATGAATATTTCAGGGTTTTTTACTGGTAAGAGACTGTGTAATTGATTGACTTTTTACTTATATCATCATCAAATGTGGCTGAGAAAGAACTAACAAGCAAGACTGAGAATAGCTAATGCTACTTTCACACTAGTGGCAAGGAACTCCGGCAGGCTGTTCTGGCGGGTGAACAGCCTGTCGAATCCGTGCTGCCCCTAGTGCACGCGTGGCCCCAGACTACTGCTCCGGCCCCAATGACTATAATGGGGGCGGGCAGGAGTTCCAGCGGAAGTTGTCCGCCCCCATTATAGTCAATGGGGCCGGAGTGGTAGTCCGGGGGCACGCGTGCACTAGCGGCAGCACGGATCCGACAGGCTGTTCACCCGCCGGAACAGCTTGCAGGAGTTCCTTGCTGCTAGTGTGAAACTAGCCTTAAAGATGCTGCTGAACACTGCTTTAAGACCAAAATATTCCCTCCTTACAATAAGAGGGAGTTCCAAGAGGGAATATTTTGGTCTAATTAACCTATGAATGTGAATAATTATTTCCCCAGGACCCTACTCAGGGAACAATATATTGTTTTTACACTGCATTAAGACTGCGTTCAAATCGCCAGTTTTCAGCAGACTGTTAAGGCAGAGAACAGCTTGCCAGATTCAACAGATCACAGCCGGATCCCTATTGCTATAATGGGATCCAGCTGCTTTCCGGTATAAATTCCGGGTTTCGGCCTGACAAATACCATGCAGCGTTTTAGTCCGATCGACAGCTGGCATCTATGCTGTATCATCTCTAACGGAGATGTGAACGTAGCCTAATACTAATCCAATTTCTCTTCACCCCATATAGATTGCATTTAAAAAGCTTTACCCACCATAATTTTAGACTTGAAAATGTGCATTCTACTCTTCTTTCTTGGGGCGATTATCAGCTTTCCAGTAGTAAAAATCTCATTTTTGAAGCTATCCCAGTATGTATAGTAATCATTGCCAACAAACTCGCTCCTGTCACCGTGGGCAATGCATTCTGTGATCAAATAAACAGAGTAAGGTGCAATAATATAAAAATAAGTTATTAACTGTAACACACATCTCCAATGATAGATGCAGGTCGGCTTAAAGGGCTTCTGTCACCCCACTAAAGTGATTTTTTTTTTTTTTTGGCTAGTGAAATTAGTTATATTGCGATATATGACAATATAATTGTGTTACTTACTTTGATCCAGCAGTTTCTGCAAAAAACGAAGTTTTATAATATGTAAATTCGGTCTCTACCAGCAAGTAGGGCAGCAAGTAGCCGCCCTACTTGCTGGTAGAGACCGAATTTACATATTATAAAACTTCGTTTTTTGCAGAAACTGCTGGATCAAAGTAAGTAACACAATTATATTGTCATATATCGCAATATAACTAATTTCACTAGCCCAAAAAAAAAAAAAAAAAAAATCACTTTAGTGGGGTGACAGAAGCCCTTTAAAGGGAACCTGTCAGCGGGATTTTGTGTATAGAGCTGAGGACATGGGTTGCTAGATGGCCGCTAGCACATCCGCAGTACCCTGTCCCCATAGCTCTGTGTGCTTTTATTGTGCAAAAAAAAACGATTTGATACATATGCAAATTAACCTGAGATGAGTCCTGTCCCTGACTCATCTCACGTACAGGACTCATCTCAGGTTAATTAGCAAATGTATCAAATCAGTTTTTTTTTTTACACAATAAAAGCACACAGAGCTATAGGGACTGGGTATTGCGGATGTGCTAGTGGCCATCTAGCAACCCATGTCCTCAGCTCTATACGCAAAATTCTGGTGACAGGTTACCTTTAAACATTCAGGACAATAAGTAAGGCTCATGAATCAGCGGACATGTTGTGGGGTGAATAAAGGATTATTACTATGGTTCTCAAGTTCTTGAGAAGGTCTACACTAGATACACTGCTCAACATTAAAACTAACACTAAGAAGGAAAAATCATGGAATTATGGAAATCACAGGATTGATAGACATGTTAATGACATGCAAATAAAATGTTAACAAAATATTCAAACCATCTCAATTTATTCAGTAGATTGTGAGCGCCAGGTGCCGAAATAGTAAATTAAAAGGAACAAACAAGATGGAGAGGCGCTCGACTACGACAACGTTATGTAAGATAAAACCACGGGCTTTACAGCACTAGAGAGGTGATATCATCAGGGGAAGCACATAGTCTGTGTCCCTCACCTCCCACATCAGGGTCGCTTAGAAGTTGTAAGCCCATGAGCACTTTGTAGGTCCCAGAGTTGGGCGAGTGAAGTGAAATTCTGTGACTACAACCACAATTCATTTTTTTTTTTTAAATATATATAAAAATGTATGCAAGATTGCATTAAAGCACCAGTTAGTTTACATGTGTGTGGGGGTGTCAAAAGTGTGAGCCTAGCAGCAAAATAGATAAAGAGTTTAATGGGGTCTTCTGGGATTAAGATATTGATGACCTATCCCTAGGACAGTGATGGCGAACCTTTTAGAGACCGAGTTCCCAAACTGCAACCCAAGACCCGCTTATTTATCGCAATAACCTGAATAATACAGTCCTATATGGTCTATCTTCCATGTACTTTATCATTTAGCTATAATAACCTCCCTACATTCAATGCACTGCCCGTGCCGTTCATGGTGCGCCCTGCGCTGTAGAAAGGCAGGAACAGTCTAAGGCTAATTGGTATGCTCTTTCCAGGGGATGGGTGCCCACAGACAGGGCTCTGAGTGCAGGCTCTGGCACCCATTCCATAGGTTCGCCACCACTGCCCTAGGATAATCACATTTATAGTAAGGATATATGTGATAGGTCAACAATATGCTGGATCGCTGCAGCCAAGAAGGTGTACAGACTGCAAGCAGATAGTGCCGTACAATGTGTAGTGGCTTTCCTGGGTTACTGAAGCTCAGTCCCCATTCACTTGAAAGGGAGCTGAGCTGCAATAACCACAAATGGCCACTACAGTGTGTATAAAGCTGCTTCCAGCCCCATAAACTTTACTTTTTTTTATCCTGCATGTGATACCCAGTTTGTATGGTAATAAAAATACCAGCTACTTGTTTATACCAGTTACATTCTTTAGTGATTCTATTCCTGATGCCTGGAAGTATCTACCTGTTGGAAGTATGCCATTTGCATGTACTAAGGACTACCATGTGAAGAACTAAGTCTGTTATCACTCAAAGAAATTTACTAAGTGTAGCGAATACCTAAAACCGAGCACCCTATGCTGCACTAGTTTTTCAAGGACAGGAGGTTCATTAGGCGTCCACTGGAATATAACCAGGTTTTATCAAAATGGGAAAGGATAATCACTAGCCAATGTGAAATGTACTCCTCCTGATTAACAGTAGGGGGTCTTCATTCATACTGCAGGAAAGATACATACCAACCAGTGCATCGCTTCCTGAATCAGGGTCAAAAACAATCGAATAGCGCTTCAAAAACTCTTCTATGGATAGAAAAAAAATTAAATACATTACTACAAAATTGTATAAGCTGTAATACAAAACACGAAATTAGGTGAATGTAATATATATATATATTATTATTTTTTTGTAACGTTTTGACAAAACATGTATCCATCATGCCTTGTTACCACTGTGCAGGCTGGTGGTGGTGGTGTAATGGTGTGGGGGATGTTTTCTGGCCACACTTTAGGCCCCTTAGTGCCAATTGGCCATCGTTTAAATGCCACTGGCTACCTGAGCATTGTTTATGACCATGTCTATCCCTTCATGACCACCATGTACCCATCCTCTGATGGCTACTTCCAGCAGGATAATGCACCATGTCACAAAGCTCGAATCATTTCAAATTGGTTTCTTGAACATGACAATGAGTTCACTGTACTAAAATGGCCCCCACAGTCACCAGATCTCAACCCAATAGAGCATCTGGAACGGGAGCTTCGTGCCCTGGATGTGCATCCCTCAAATCTCCATCAACTGCAAGATGCTTTCCTATCAACATGGGCCAACATTTCTAAAGAATGCTATCAGCACCTTGTTGAATCAATGACACGTAGAATTAAGGCAGTTCTGAAGGCAAAAGGGGGTCAAACACCGTATTAGTATGGTGTTCCTAATAATCCTTTAGGTGAGTGTAGGATTAGCTGTATTTTTTTTATTGGTCAATTGTTTAGTGAACTGTTTTTGCAGGCCAAGGTGATCAAAATATTTATATTTTAATATGTCAGACTCCTTCATAGACGAAGTTACCAAGTGTGTTTTTTATTGTTTATTTTTAAATGTAACATTGGGAAAAGGGGAGTTGATTATAAAACTTTTTTAATTGTAATTCTTAGTCCAGTCCTCTGAGGGACATTCCGTCAATGCAGCCAATGACTAGTCACACCAGTGACATGTCCTCCATGCGACCCAGTGGCATGACACATAGGGAACACATCACCCCTGCAGCTACTCATTGGCCTTGGTAGCCACAAGACCCACGTCAAACCGAATGCTCAAGTCCCCTATGAGCGGTACATTAATGCAGAAAGACAGAATATCTGCATCGGCAGCAGGGGAGCAAAGGAGGCAGAAAGGGTTATAGTAGTTTCAGATAATAATATAAAAAAATAAAATAAAATAAAAAGATAATTACTGTCCTGAACCCCACCATTCCTGTGACACCACTCTGTCCTGACCACCAGGTTTGTCTGCAGTGGTCACAAGGTGTACAGCACATAATCTCTGCAGCCAAAAAACATTACATTATGGCTGGTGAGGCGGGAGGGAATGTTGTTGCAGAAACAGTGGGTATTCATTTTCATCAACGTTCCAAGAGCTTCCCCACACTTTAAAAATCTTGGAAACTTCCTTAAAAACAAATTGAGATTCTGGAAATAAATCACATGCTAATCCTATTCAGTCAGTCAGTCAATAAAGTGTGGTGAGTATTAAATGATATGGACACCTCTGACATGGAAAAAAAATATTTTTATATACGTTTGTGGTTACCTTGAATAAAAAAATATATAAAAAAAAGTTGCTCTAAGTTTCAGTCTGCAATCTTATTCATTCATTCAGTTTGCAACTTGGTTCTAGCCTCAGACTTTTCTCATGTGGGCATGTTCCTCCCAGAAGTATATGCTGGTTGAGAGTTGAGTGTCCCTGGAATGCTGTTGTATTCACTAGCTCTCATACATTAGCACAGCTTCAGTTATAGTTTGTTTTTCTCTTCTATTACTCATGAGGGATATCCTCTCACTTGTACTGATGACACTGATGCAAAGGATGCTTGCAATTTACAATGATGCCAGGAGGTGTCATACCCCCAATCTCACCAATCTCCCAGTCTGCTTGAGATCTCGACTGTCTCTATTCTCACACGTAACCTACTGTGTGCTCTCATCTTATCTACACAGCCTGTTTAAAAACAGTCCTCTTTCTAAACATGGATGGCCAGTCAAAACTGTGCTCTGCCATGTACAATCCGCTCCCCCTCCCTGATGCTTTCTCTAACACTAAGAGAACGAAATTAAAGAGCAGCAAGTGTTCAGTATGGTTTGCTGTTGGATCTATATCAGAAACAGCAGGACAACCTGCTATGTGAAGATGTTAAGACATTACAGTAGCATAATTGTGGGACATTCTGGAGAAAAAAAAAAAAAAGACTACTTACATGTTTAAAGGGGTTGTCAGCAGGGGCGTAGCTAAAGGCTCATGGGCCCTGGTGCAATAGTTTAGCTTGGACCCCCAGTGAGACCACTCCAGAACCCCAATGAGACCTCCAGAACCCCCATTAGACCTCTCCAGACCCCTTGTGAAACCTCTACAGACACCCAGACTACTTCAGACCCCCAGTAAGACCTCCAGACTCCCCACTAAACTTCTCCAGACCCCCAATAAGACCTCCATATCAGACTTCAGATCAGACTGTAAAATAATAACTACCTCTCCTGTCTCCACTCTCCCTTGTACTGGTTCTCTTCTCAGGTCCCGCGCTGCACAGTCACCAAACCTGCTGCAGCGTCAGGTCAGAGTGTGCTCAGAACGGATCCGTCTGCATTATTTTTAGCATAGAACAGCTAAGTGTGAAAATAGCCTAGTACGGATCCGTCCAGACTTTCAATGTAAAGTCAATGGGGGACGGATCCGCTTGAAGATTGAGCCACATTGTGGCATCTTCAAACGGATCCGTCCCCATTGACTTACATTGAAAGTCTGGACGGATCCGCACGCCTCCGCACGGCCAGGCGGACACCCGAACGCTGCAAGCAGCGTTCAGCTGTCCGCCTGTCCGTGCGGAGGCGAGCGGAGCGGAGGCTGAACGCCGCCAGACTGATGCAGTCTGAGCGGATCCGCCTCCATTCAGACTGCATCAGGGCTGGACGGCTGCGTTCGGGTCCGCTCGTGAGCTCCTTCAAACGGAGCTCACGAGCGGACCAGCGAACGCTAGTGTGAAAGCAGCCTAAGTTGCAATTACACCTGCTCACTGCTGTGGGTGCGACAGCGAGCAGGTAAACCAAGAAGAGAAAAGCAGCATTTGCACGAGCGCTGCTTTCTCTTCAAACAACTGATTGGAGGGGGTGCTGGGAGTTAGCCCTTTTTTATGCAGCTGTATGAGGACTAGCTAACTTATTTCAATAGCACCTTTGTCGGGTGCAGACAATTTATTGAATTATTTTTTATTTTTTTTCATAAGTATTTGATGAGGAATGAAAAAATATGAAAACATATAAAACAGCAGTTAAACAACATCCCAAAGAGCAGTTGCAGATGTTCGTTGCCATTTAGTATAAATAACTTTGCCATGACTTTGAAGGTTGTTGCGATTGTGTCAAATATATTTGTGATATCAAATATGTATATTTTTTTAAATTAGTTTTGGTACTTTTGACCAATGAGCTATTATTGCTAAAACTTTTAACCTCTTAAAAGGCTTCCTCAAAGTCTTGTGACACCTTGTACACTACAGAACCAAATGTTTCCTCTACAAGGCACAATATTAACCTCTTCAAGACGAAGCCCTTTTTCATTTTTGTTTTCATCTCACCATATTCCAAGCGCCATATGTTTTATGATCACATATTCTTATAAGGGCTTATTTTTTTGCGGGACAACTTGTATTTTTTAATGGCACCATTTAATTTACGACTTGTATTGAAAAACAAGAAAAAAAATCTTTGTGGGGATAAATTGAAAAAAAGCCATAACATTTTTCTATTAACATTTATAGAGCTGTATGATGGCTTGTTATTTGTGTAAAGAACAGTAGTTTTTATTGGTACAGTTTTTTGGGTACGTATGACTTTTTGATCACTTATTTAAAGAAAAATTGTGGGGGGGGGGGGAAATAAGGTGACAAAAAAAAAATGGCTAACCGTGCAAGGCCTGGGAAACTTCAGCAGGCCCCAGGCTGTCATGGTAATTAATTGTAGCCCGGTGATTTCACTGCAGGGACTCTGATAGTAAGGCAAAGGAAGCCGCTTCAAATCTGCCTAACTCCACAGATGCCCCTCACTATTGAATTCGGCATTACTGCCGCCCCCATTGCGGCCAGGTGCCTGCTGTATTATACAGCTGGCACTCGTCATGCATGGAGTGGGTTAAGCACAGCCGCCCACTCAATGCAACTACTTACACATTATCACGTACATGTATGTAATAATGCGTAAATGCGTTAAGGGACATGAAAGGATACATACCAGAACTAACATTAAGTTTATCGTCTTCAGCTGAAATTTGTTCTTCTCCTTCCGATTCAGTATCTATATTCATGGAAATGATTATTAGGGTGGGAGCAAAAAACAACAACAAACAGGCCCTAGTCAATCCTTTGAACTAAACAGCCTGGACACTATACAGGTGCAAAGACAACAACACCCTGTGTAGTCCAATCATGCAGTCATACTTTCTTCCATCTGTCCCCTACTTTTTGCTAATCCACAAAGTGTATGTTAGGAAAAAGTAGAGAACAGAAAAAGGTAGTATATGACTGATTGTTTACATGTTAACACAGAATGAAAGTAGTATTTTAGCCAAAAACGAGATTTTTGTATAACTTACCAGTAAAATCTCTTTCTCGCTCTTTCCTTGGGGGACACAGAAGACCTTGGGTATAGCTCATCTCCCTAGGAGGCGTGACACTAAGTGAAAACTGTTAAGCCCCTCCTCCATCAGCTATACCCTCAGCCTGGAGAGAGAGACTGCCAGTTGCGTGTCCAAGTAGTGAGAAAAGGCAAAGTCCAACCAGTGGAAACAACAAGCCAACTACCCAACGGGTAAACAAAACTCGGAAACCGTGCAGAAAAAAACCAATGAATGGGTGGGTGCTGTGTCCCCCAAGGAAAGAGCGAGAAAGAGATTTTACTGGTAAGTTATACAAAAATCTCGTTTTCTCGCCCAATTTCCTTGGGGGACACAGAAGACCTTGGGACGTTCAAAAGCAGTCCAAGAGGGGAGGGACCACAGCACCAAGGCGAAGCACCCGAAGGCAGCAAGGAAATGCCACCTGCAAAAACCAGGCGGCCCAAGGCAGCAACCGCCGCCGAAGCCAGAGTACGCACCCAGGAAAACCTGGTAAAGAGTGCAAGGAAGACCGTGGCCACCCTGCACAATGACATGGCTGAAGCCCATGCCTCCGCCCCGGAGGCACCAACCGCTCTGGTGAAATGAACGGTGACACCAAAAAAACAGAGCCCTGCCCTTGAGCAGTAACCACAGCAATAGCCATGTGGTTAAGCGGAGGAAAGCACCCAGGAGCCGTGAACCTTGGCGCGGACCTCCTGGAAACAAGAGACCGAGCGTCGACAAGAGTCGGAGATGTCCAAGCAAAAAACTGCAGACACTTCAAGTAACAGAGTCCCAGTCGCAGGTCCAGGCCAGACTGGAGAAGACCGAATCACGGGAAGAGAAAGGCAGAATTGGGTGAATGCCCAGCTTCCTAAAGAACCCCAGGGAAGACCCTAAGTCAGACAACAGAACCTGGACGAAGCACGGCCGGGAGCGAACACTAGTGTGCTCGCTGGACTCGTCTGGGCAGACGGGAGGAAATCCAATGCGAGTAAGCGCAAATCAGTGACACGGCAAAAAGGTTGGGAAAACTGGTCCCGTCGGCCCCCGAGCAACGCCGTCCCGAATCCACGCGGAGTGGGGGAGCAGATGGACAAACGGAAGGAACCGAAAGGGACCCGGCCAGTTTCCAACAGACTCCAGGACAAGTCAGGCTAAAGTCCTTGTCGTTGTAGCCACCACAGGAAGGTGTTCTACAGACCCGAAGAGGGGGCTTGAAGGGTAATCTTGACAGAAGAAAGTAGGCACGCCAGGTTACCGAGAAGGTAAAGTCCAAGCAGGACCAGCGCCCAGAATGGTAAAAGTAATCTGCACCCAGCGGGAGGACAGAATGCGGCAAACCCGGTAATAGGCACACAGCTAGTACAGCCAGTGTGAACAATGGAGACAGTACGAGGTCATAAGGAACACCGGGACCATCCATATGAACAACCATGGTCTCCCCAGGGGGGAGGGCAGTGAAGGAACAGCCCCTGAAGCCTGGCCGGGGCAGAAGCCACATCGGAGTGAAACTGACCCAGGAGAAGCCAAAACAGAGCCGTCGAGAGAAAAATAGCCGAGAAGACGGATGACACCCTCCAACCGCAAGGAGGAGTGGGCAACAGGGAAGCCACAGGACCGCTCAAAAAGCAGAACTCCGCTACTCCGAGATGTCCGGCTCACCAATTCGCAGAAGGCGAATACCCTAACGAATCGAAAGTGGAGGTCCCTGACCTCGGTAATCGAGCAACCAAGAGAAGTTGGGCGACCTGCTCAAAAAGAGCGGCTAGAACCTGGTAGCAAAACAAACTGAAGCACGGAGGGTGCCAACAGGAAGGACTCAAACCAAAACGCATCCAAGAGGAGGAATGGCAACAGGCGAGGGAACCGTAATCCGGCCAGAGCCAACGTAGACTGCGAGGGACGCTGGAGACAGCACTCTCGACCATGTGACCGCTTGCGCTGGGAAGCAATGCCACAGGGTAACTAATGGGTACGCATCCAGGAACCACAAACACTCCCCAGACGGAAGGGCCAACGAATATGGTGGATACCGTCACAACGGAAACACCAAATATACCCTCCGAACAGAGAACGGATACCACCCAGCTCGCTGCAGTAGAGAACAATAGAGCCCGTCCAGGCCAGGTGAACAGAAAGATCTCCTCAGAGAAGAGTGCCAGGCCGGCGGCAATCACCGTATCCCAAGAGAAAAACGACAAGTCGCAGGAAGAATGGAGGCATACGTACAAGCAGCCCCATAAGCAGTGAGAAAGCCAACCCACCTACGGAAGGAGAAGGCATACACGGCCCAACAACGCACAGAGTAGCAGCCCCAAGAGCGTCCGCCCACTGCGAAATAGTCATACAGCAAGGAGGGCCAGCCACAGAGCCCCACAGAAACCACAGAAGTGCAAAGTGCAACCGGAAGGGGGGACACACACAAGACTAGTATGGCATGCGACGGAGCGCAAGCAGTCTGCCGAGAAGAGAGGGCAATGTACTTGGCAAACAGTGCGGGCAGCAAGCGTGCAAAGCCCGCCCAACAAGGGGGTGATGCCCAAGACCAGCACCTACTTCAGAGAAGGAAGACATACCATATTCCGCCCAGAAGAGGGCCATGCACATGGCCACACCGCATCCAGCAGGACGTCCACCTAGTGAAAAGGGGACATGCACAGGGTAATCCTAGCATTAAGTGAGTGTGCAATAATCCACCAAACACCGAATTTTGTGAGAGTACAACTACTTCGCCAATGAATGGGGACAAGTACAAGTCCAGCACAGCACATACAAGGACAGGTGTGAGTCCTGTGAGCGTACAAAAAGTCCACCCATGGAATGAGGGGTGGTCACGCACAAGGCCAGCACCGTATCCAATGGGAGTGCAAGCATTTCACCCATCTTAGAGGCCAGCAACGTATCTGGTGAGAGTGCAGTATGCTGCCCAGAAGGGGGAGCCATGCCCATGGCCAGTATTGCAACCAGGGAGAATGCGAGCACCCCGCCATGGATGGGGGTCAGGCACCTGGCCAGCAGCACACTGGCGAGAGAACAAACACAGTCAGTGAGAGTGTGTGTATGTTGCCTGAGGAAAGGAGACATGTCCATGGCCGGCAGCGAATCCAGTAAGAGTGCCGTACACCGCCCACGGAAGGGGGAACATGTATATGGCCGGCAGTGGATTTAGTGAGTTGCAAGCATCCCACCATGGAAGGGGGTCCTGCACGCGGCCAGCAACTTATCAGCGAGAGAACGACCCCAGTCAGTGAGGGTGTATGCATGGCGCTTGAGGGAAGAAGGCATGCCCAAGGCCGGCAGCGAATCCAATGAGAATGCAGCATACCGCCTATGGAAGGGGGTAATGCACATGGCCGGCTGCCCAGCACCATAACCAATGAAGTGCAGTATTCCGCCTAGAGGAAGGGGGTCATGCACAAGACCGGCAGCGAATCCAGTGAGTGCAGCATTCCGCCCCTGGAAGGGGGTCATGCACAAGACCGGCAGCGAATCCAGTGAGTGCAGCATTCCGCCTATGGAAGGGGGTCATGCACAAGACCGGCAGCGAATCCAGTGAGTGCAGCATTCCGCCTATGGAAGGGGGTCATGCACAAGACCGGCAGCGAATCCAGTGAGTGCAGCATTCCGCCTATGGAAGGGGGTCATGCACAAGACCGGCAGCGAATCCAGTGAGTGCAGCATTCCGCCTATGGAAGGGGGTCATGCACATGGCCGGTATCAAATCCAGTGAGAGCAGCGATTTCGCCTATGGAAAGGAATCACGCACATGGCCGGTAGTGAATCCAGTGAAAATGCAGCGGTCCCCTATGGAAGGGGGGTCGTGCACCAGACCAACACCGTATCTGGTGAGAGTGCAGAGTCCACCTATGGAAGGAGGACATGCACAAGACCGGCAACGAATCCAATGAGTGCAGCATTCCGCCTATGGAAGGGGGTTGTGCACATGGCCTGCAGCGAATCCAACGAGTGCAGCGTTCTCGTGCACATGGCCAACACCGTATTCGGTGAGAGTGCAGTATTCCACCTAAGCGGGGGGTCATGCACCAGGCAAGCCTGCAGCCCGAGAGAGTGCAGTATTTCGCCTAGGAAGGGGTTGTCTGCACATGGCAGTTACCATAGCTGGAGGGCGCATGCACTTGGCCAGCGCTGCATCCCGGAGAGGGCTAAAGAAGGGAAGCATGCACCAGCCGGGGAGTGCGACACCATGCCGCTCATGGAAGGAGCACGCATACAGGCGGCGCTACTGAGATAAGGCTGCAGCGTCCTGCGCAGCGCACAAGAAATCCATTAGCTTAACCATGTTATGCATTCCCAAATAAAAAATAGCCTCACTGAGGCAGAAAGAAGTGCCACCATACAGGTGCCCAGCATAGAAGTAGAGGGGGGGGGGCGCGCCAGCCATATAGGCCCATCAGCCGAGCAAAACAAACAGAAGCACGGGGGCCGGTACCCGAAGGGTTAACAGCCACCAACCTGGAAGGGAGGAGGAGGCGGCGCCGCGATCCCCTGGGGGCGGGGAACCTCCAGGCGGGAAGAATTCGCGCCCGGAGAAGTTCCCGCCCCCTCCAACAGAGGCCGGAAGTTTGCGGCCTAGCAGGCCGTGAAGCCGGGGCCTAAATTTTCTGCGGCACCCGGCTGACCGGGGCCGCACAGGAAACCGGAGCGGACTGCCTGGACAAACCGGCCGCGGAAGCCCACCCCGCGGACCGGAAGTCAGGGGCCCGGGTGGAGCGCCGGAATGCGGCCCAGTAGGCCGAAGCCTGGACCAAAATTTACGGCGCCCGGCCGGCCGGAAGTCGCCGACGGCCGGCCGGAATCGTTGGAGCATCGTGCTCAAGCCAATGCCGGCCGCGGGAGTCTACCCCGCAGGCCGGAACAGTCGGGGGCCGGGAGGAAGTGCGGCCCAGCTCGGAGGTGCGGCCCAGCAGGCCGGGAAGAAGCGCCGGAGGTGCGGTCGCCCAAGCAGCACTGCCGTCAGGAAAAGGCCCCCGGTCCAGAGCAGCGCATCGGTGAGGGGATGGGGGGACCCTGAGACCGGGTGCCCGTGAGGATGTGAGCACAGCGTTCCAGGAGGGACGCTGATATGTGAAGGGAGGCGATGTGGCTGCCTATTCGCAGCATTCTGCTGCTAAAATGTCCCATGAGGGCCAGAAGGGAGGAGAGGGAGCAGGGAGTGGAATGTCGCCCCGCAGCACCCCAGGGGCCAGCCTAGGTCCAGCAGTGACCGAAGGGTCCAAGTATGGGGGGTCAGGCACGCAGGAGACCAGGGTGGGGGGTGGGGGACGTAGGGCTGGAGAAGCCACTCTCTCACCATAGTCGTCTTCACCCTCGGTCCATTCCAGCAGGGTCGCCCCTTCAGCTACTGGCACCGTAGTGGCAGGACGCTGGGAGAGGGACTTGGCGTGCGGGCGACCCTTGCGCTGGCGGGATGTAGGGGAGCTGGGCTGCCCTGATCCACCTTGTCTTCTGTGGGGGAGGCAGCAGTGCGGGTGACCGGCACTGGCGCAGCTCAACCCCGGGAGAAACAGAGAGGTCTAGTGCGACTCTGTTGTCCCTGATGATCTGGAACAAAAAGAAAAGAAAAAGTAAAAATCAAAATTTAAACAAGGAGAAAACAGCCCTGCAGTAGCAGGGAGTGTCTTGCCTCCTTGGACACTAAGCAAAAACTGGCAGTCTCTCTCTCCAGGCTGAGGGTATAGCTGATGGAGGAGGGGCTTAACAGTTTTCACTTAGTGTCACGCCTCCTAGGGAGATGAGCTATACCCAAGGTCTTCTGTGTCCCCCAAGGAAATTGGGCGAGAAAACTGAATTTGATGCAATTTTTGGTGAAAATCAATTTCCAAGAACCATTTCTTCAATTATTACAAATTTATTGAGACATGTGCATGCAGACACAGGCATGTACACTATGAAATTTGCACTCATTTTTTTAAGGAGTGGTTTTATGTCTACCAGGGTCAGGTACAGTTGCTAATTAAAAAAAATGCATGACATTTTAACTTAATGCAAAGTTGCATAAATACAAGTGAGAGTAATTAAAATATTGGCATTCATAGCATGACAGGATATGCCATACGTGTCCAATGGGGGCGGATACCATAGGTGGTCCTTGCTCACTTGGAACTTCCAAATTAGTGTATGCTCTCCATTCACAGCAGCCACAAGACGGGGAGAGGTGCAGGCCCGAGAGGTGGGACCATACTTATAGGACATTTATGGTACACACTGTGGATATGCCATAAATGTCTAGATGGGAATAACCCACACTCGGCAGGAAAAAACCTGTAAGCGTAAATTGACTCAGTGTCAATATATGGTGCAGTTGAAATCAGCCAAAAAAAAAAAAGAAAAAACTGTCTGCAATGCCGTTGTTATGGATTTACTGCTGCAGACCTTCCACATGTGGCTGAACCTCAATGATAAAGAAAAATATCTACTTTTACTTTTTTGCACCATCGAGTCCTAGTTACAGGGAAGAATCTGCATGGTTACAGTGACTGGTGTCAAAGGTATGGCTGTGCTGCACCTAGTCAGACCCAGCAGTCTCCTACTTTTCGCATACCAGGGATCACATGACTAGTCAGCACTATTACCGATCGCTAGGACAGCCAGGTTAAACCTGCACAGCATCTATACATTAGAGCGGGTTTAGGGACACCGAGTACCCTCCGTATATCTCTGACAGGTGGTAAGAGGTAAAAAAATAACAACAATACTTACACAGGCGCATAAGTAATCATACCTGCAGAATCCAGATCACATGGAAGTGGTTTCATCGATTCAGCAGATAGAACTGCTCTTTGGCGTAAAACAGGCCCGCTTTGACTGCAGATAAAGTAAGACAAAATCATTTATTACATGAAAAATAAAGGGGGGAAAAAAAATATATATGTTTTAACAACATTTTTATTAGAAGAAAAAACTGTGATTTTCCATACATAAATTAATCATCAACATTTAGAATTGCACAATAGTTTTATTTATTTATTTTTTGGCCAGTACTATGCCATAGAACATGAAATGCTAATTATTGCTCTTCTGTGGCACTCAGCACAATTGATAAAATCTACATAGACAGGTAATCTGTGGTTAAAAAAAATAAATAAAAATGCTGGAAGTTTTATTTTTTTTCGTTTTTGCGTTTTAATTTTTCTTCCCCATCTTCCTTGAGCGATAACTTTTTATATATTTCTGTTCACATAGCTGTATGAGGGCTTATTTTTTGCGGGAAAAGTTGTACTTTCTTATGCCGCCATTAATTATGGCATACAATGTAGTGAGAAGCAGTTAAAAAAAAATCCAAATAGGGTGGAATTGGAAAATAAACTAAATTTTTTTTTTTTTTTTTTTTTTTTTACACATCACCATATTCTGACCCCCATAACTTTTTTATAGTTATATCTACTGAGCTGTTTGGGGGATAATTTTTTGTGGCACTATCTGTAGTTTTTATTGATACCATTTTGGAGTGTGTGTGACTTTTTTGATCATATTTTGGGGGGGTAATATATACTTTTTTGGGGTAAAGAAGCAATGAAAAAATAGAAAATTGGCCATTTTGACCCTTTTTTCCATTACGCCATTCCCCATATTAGGCCTCATGCACACGACCGTGCCTTTTTTTGCGGTCCGCAAACTGCGGATTCGCAAAAAACTGGATGCCGCCCGTGTGCCTTCCGCAATTTGCGGAACGGAAAGCACATTTGTAGATATGCCTATTCTTGTCCGCAAAACGGGACCTCGGAACGGAGCAACACATCTTTTGTGGCACCATTGAAGTGAAATGGTCCGCATCCAAACGCAGTTTTTGCAGCTCGGATGCGGACTCAAACTACGGTCGTGTGCATGAGGTTTTAGAAAAATATTTTTATATTTGATGGGCGTTTTCGGTCACGGCGATACCTATGATGTTTATATTTTTTGTTATTTAGGTATTTATATTTTTATTACACTGAAAGGGAGTGATTTAAACTTTTATATTTATTTTAATTAAGTTTTTTTTTTTTTTTTTGGCGATTATTTTGAAGCACATATATGAGCCTACAAAATCTATTTTTATTTTTTTATTTTGAACAATCATGTATTTTTAAACTGCACTTATTATAGAGAATTGCTAATTTCTTATGTCCGCCTGCCATCTGGTGACCAAAATAAGAATTGCACTTTAAATGTTCCCAGCCTCTTCAGTGCGGCTGAGCCCATTCAATTACCTGCAGCCCCATAGGCCGCAGGGGACATCGGTAACGCATTTAGATGCTGTGATCTCTCTTGATCCCGGCACCTAAAGCCTTTAATTTCTGTGATCGGCATTATTGCCAGTCACGGTAATCAGCCGCAGGTCTCTGCTGTTTGAAATAGCAGAGACCTGCCGGCCATGACTCGCACCTGCAGAGGGCGCCATGTTTGCCTAGCGCTCCAGCACCGTACATGTACAGCGCTGGTAGCGAAAAAGAGTAATAGACAACCTGCCACCATGAAATGCTGTGCAAACTTCAGGCAGCATGTTAAAGAGCAGGAGGAGCTGAGCAGATTAATATATAGTTTTGTGGAAAAAGATTTAGTATAACTTGTTATTTATACATAAAAATTACTGAGCTCAGTAAGCAAGTGGGAAATCTTATAAATGACTGACAGCATTTCCTGTGTGAGTTTACTGTAATCATGGTTTAGGACTGCCAACTTGGATACTGAGCTCAGAAAGACCAGACAGTTTAGTGGATAAATTGCAAGTTTTGCTGAATCTTCACATAAAACTATATATCAATCTTCTCAGCTTCTGTCCATGTCCATCCCTGTCCCCACACTGTACGCCTGCAAACCGCCGCTGGAATACATTGAGAGGACTCATCCTGGATTATGTGTGCACGCTTAAGAGCCCTCATAATGTATGGATATCTAACCTAGTGATCAGGGGTAGTAGTACTATTCATGTAGTACTGCGCTCAATAGGGATGAGATAGGTGACAGACTCCCTTTAAGGATGTCCGTTTTTAAACATCACATCAATCAGCAGTGGTTTCTAACTTTATTGTCAGATCCTTGAAAAATATTTCCATTCCTGAAGAACTCACTGCCAATCCTAACTAAGAAGGATGGTGTTTAATGATACTAAAATTCTGGCTGAGATTTCTTGACTGCTTTGCCTTCCTAAGGGCTCATTTACATGACCGTATTCTTCTTACCGCAACTTTGCGGATCAGATGCAGATCCATTTAGTTCAATGGGGATCGCAGAAGATGCAGACAGCACACCGTGTGCTCTCCCGCATACACACATCTGCAAAAATGGATATGGTCGTGTGAACGGACCCTAACGTGCAGTCCCTAAAAAATATGTTGGAATAATGCTGGCCATGCCCCATCTCAGGTCACCTCTCCCACCCCTCTGCACAGCAATTTTTTTTTTTTTAGAAGAGGGGAGGAAAAACTGTAGATTGTAGCCCAAATATGGCAAACCATAAACTGCCACTTTATTATACCATACCATGCTTTCAAAAACGAGATTTTTGTATAACTTACCAGTAAAATCTCTTTCTCGCTCTTTCCTTGGGGGACACAGAAGACCTTGGGTATAGCTCATCTCCATAGGAGGTGTGACACTAAGTGAAAACTGTTAAGCCCCTCCTCCACAGCTATACCCTCAGCCTGGAGAGAGAGACTGCCAGTTGCGTGTCCAAGCAGTGAGAAAAGGCAAAGTCCAACAAGGAACCAACAAGCCAACTACCCAACGGGTAACAAAAACTCGGAAAACGCACAGAGAAAAAACAATTAATGGGTGGGTGCTGTGTCCCCCAAGGAAAGAGCGAGAAAGAGATTTTACTGGTAAGTTATACAAAAATCTCGTTTTCTCGCCCAGTTTCCTTGGGGGACACAGAAGACCTTGGGACGTTCAAAAGCAGTCCAAAAGGGGGAGGGACCACAACACCAAGGCGAAGCACCCGAAAGGCATCAATGAACCGCCGCCTGTAAACCCAGGCGGTGTAAGGCAGCATCTGCCAAAGTCAGAGTATGCACCCTGTAGAACTCAGAAAGGCGTGCAAGGCAGACCTGTGGCCACCGTGCCCAAATGCACGGCCGAAGCCCAATGCCTCCGGCCCAGGAGGCACCGACCGCTCTGGCGAAAGGAACGGTGACACCAAAGACAGAATCCTGCCCTAGGTGCGGTAACCTCAGCAATAGCCAACCTGATCAAGCGGAGGAAAACCACCCTGGAGTCTGCCAACCCTATGCACAGACCTCCTGGAAACCCAAGAGGCCGAACGACTGCAAGAGTCGGAGATCTCCAAGTAAACAACGGCCCGGCCCAAACAACGTCCAAATAGGTGAGGTGTTGAAGCGAAGGCAACACCACCTTCAGAAGGAAGGAAGGAAGGAAGAAACGAGATGCAGAACAGCCCTGTCCTGGAAAGGACAGAAAACTCATAACAAAAAAAGGGGGCCATGCCCGTCAGAGACACGACTGATACGGAACACAACCGTACAGGACAGAAGGATAGAGTGAACTCCTGTAACAGCTCCAAGGGCAAGATTGGAGCGCCGAGAGCTCTGGATATAGTCCCCAGGGCGGTACCGAAGGACAGCACAGAGGAACCAAAGAGCCACTCCGAGGAAGAAGGTCTTGGCAGGCCCAGAGGGTCGGGAACGCTGGAAGAGGAAGAACAGCGCCGACACTTGACACCTCAACCAAAAGACAGAACCATGGGGAAAGAACTTCAGAGTGGGGAATGCACAGCTTTCCACAGAACCCCAGACAAAAAACCCTAAATCTTACGACAGAACCTGGACGAGACACAGCCAGGAGTGGACAGCAGTGAACCCGCTGGAGTCGCCTGGCAAGCAGGCGAAACCCAATGAGAACAGGCGCAGACCAGTAACACGGGCAGAAGGGTCGACAAAACTAGCCCCGTCGGCCCCGAACAACGTTGACCCGCATCCACCCGAATGGGGAGCAGAAGGACAGATGCAAAGACCCAAAAGGATCCGCCAGACGCCAGGAGAAGGCAGGCTAAAGACCATGCTGATGTAACCACGTTGAACAGCCCCTGTGTGGGATCAAAGGACAATCTGAACCGAAAAGGTAGTCCCCCCAAGTTACCGAGAAGGTAAGTCTACATCAGGACCATCGTCTTAGAACGGGCCACGCAATCTGCACCCAGCGGGAGGACAGAACGCGGTAGACTCGGTAAATAAGCACACAGCTAATACAGCCAGCGCGAACAAGGGAGACAGTACGAGGCCAAAAGGAACACCGGAACCATCCACAGGAACAACCAGACTCACCCCAGAGGGAAGGACAGTGAAAACACAGCCTCCGTAGTCTTGTGGGAAGCCACATCGGAGTGATCTGTATAGAGCGGGAGCCAAACAAAGCCGGCGAAAAGAGGCAGTCGAGACAGAGGCCGACATAACACCCTCCAACTGAAAGGAGGAGGAGTGGGCAACAGGGAAGCCATAAGACAGCTCAAAAACAGAACCCGCTACACTGTGAGACGCCCGGTCCACCGCCTCGCAGAAGGCGAATACCTTGAAGAACCCAAGGCGGAGGTCCTCCGGACCTGGGTAATCCAGCACCCAAGAGAAGTTGGGTGACCGTCCCGAGAAGAGCAGCCCGAACCCGGCAGCAGATCAGACAGAAAGCGTAGAGGCGCCAAGAGGAAGGACTCATACCACACTGCATCCGAAGAGGAGGAAATTGCGGCAGGCAAGGGAACCGCAGTCCTGACAGCGCCAATGAAGAATTCGAGAGGCCCCGCAGACAACAGCACTCTCGACCATGGGACCACTAGCGCAGGGAAGCAATGCTGCAGAAGGACGCAAAGGGCATGCATCTAGGACCCACGAACACTCCCTGGAATGAAAGGCCAACTAAATGAATGAGAACCACCCAGCTCGGTGCAGCAGAGAGAAATAGAGCCTGTCCGGTCAAGAGGACAGAAGGAACTCCCTAGGGACGAGTGCAAGGCTGGCGGCAAGCATCGGCTCCCAAGAAACAAAGGTATGCCGCAGGAAGCAGGTGAGGCATACGAACGAGCAGCCCCGCAAGCAGCGAGAAGGCCAACCCACCTAGAAAAAAGGGGGGCTCGTCCCAGAGCGCCACAGCATGTACGGAATCGCAAAGTGCAACCTGAAAGGGAGTTATGCACAAAACCAGTATAGCATGCGACGGAACGCAATCAGTCCACCCCGAAAGGGGGGAAATTGTACCTGGCCAACTACAGTTGGCAAGAGTGCAAAGACCGGTCCCAAAAGGGAGTGATGCCTCAGGCCGAACCTACTTCAGAGAAGCAGGACATACCCTATAAACCAGCAGGAATGCAGGAGGTCCATCTAGTGAAAGGGGAACATGCACAGGGTATCCTAGCATTAAATGAGTGTGCAATAATACACCCAACACTGAACCCAGCGAGAGAGTAACTACTCTGCCAATGAATGGGGACATGTACAAGTCCAGCCCAGCCACATAAGGACAGCCGTGAATCCCAGGAGCGTGCCAAATTCTGCCCTTGAAGTGAGAAGTGGTCACGCACAAGGCCAGCACCGTATCCAATGGAAGTGCAAGCGTTCCACCCATGATAGAGGGCCATTCTCATGGCCAGCAATGTATCCGGTGAGTGTAGCACACCGCCCAGAAAAAGGGGGTAAAGCACATGGCCAGCATCTCCTCCAGGGAGAGTGCGAGCACACCGCCATGCATGGGAGTCATACACATGGCCAGCAACGTACTGGCGAGAGACAACCACAGTCACTAAGAACGCGTGCATGTCGCCTGAGGAAGGAAGGCATGCCCCTGGCTGGCAGCGAATCCAGCAAGAGTGCGTACACTGCCTACGGAAGAGGAGTCATGCCCTATGGCCGACAGCGGATCCAGCGAGAGTGCAAGCACCCTGCCATGTATGGGGTACATGCACGTGGCCAGCAACGTACCTGCGAGGAAACACCCAAAGACAGAGGGATGTATGTATGCTGTCTGAGGGAAGGAGGCATACCTAAGGCCGGCAGGGAATCCAATGAGAGTGCAGCATACCGCCTAAGAAAAGGCCGGCAGCGCAATCAGTGAGAGTGCAGCACAATAACATAGTACATAAGTACATCATAGCACATCAGCGAGAGTGCAGCATAATAACATAGTACATAAGTACATCATAGCACATCAGCGCCGCCTGGAAGGGGGTCGTGCACACAGCCAGTACCGTATCCAGTGAAAGTGCAGTATCCCGCCTAAAAAAGGGGGGATGCACATGATCGGCATCAGATCCAGTGAGAGTGCTGCGTTCCGCCCAGGAAGGGGGTCACGCACATGGCCGGCAGCGAATCCAGTGAGTGCAGCGTTCCGCCCACGGAAGGGGGTCACGCACATGGCCGGCAGCAAATCCAGAGAGTGCAGCGTTCCACCTATGGAAGGGGGTCGTGCAGAAGGCCAGCACCGTATCCGGTGAAGGTGCAGCATTCCGCCCAAGAAGGGGGTCATGCACATGGCCAGCCAGGGAGAGTGCAGTAGCCCGCCTAGGAGGGGGGGGGGGAATGCACATGGCAGGCACCATAACTGGAGAGACGATGAATGCTGCCTACAGAGGGCCGAATGCACTTGGCCAGCGCCGTATCCTGGAAGAGGCAAGAAAACCGCCTAAAAGGGGAAATGCCCTAGCAGCGACGCAGGCTGGGAGCGCAACACCATGCCGCCTGTGGAAGGAGGTCATGCAGACATGCAGCATTACTGATGAGGCTGCAGCGTCAAGCGCAGCCCAATAGAAATCATGATCTATTATTTTTATTTCATTTTTTTTTTTTTTTTTTTTTTTTTCAACTCAGCCTCTGAGGCTAAAGGGGAGCCACCATATAGGGGCCCTGAGAAAAAAATGGGGGCCAACTATACAGACCCAATTTTGGGAGCCGGCCTGCACCCAAAGGGTTAACAGGGATCCGGCCTGGAGGGCGGCGTACGATCCCCTGGGGGCGGAGGAACCTCCAGGCGGGAAAATTCGCGCCTGGAGAAGTTCCCGCCCCCTCCACCAGAGACCGGAAGATTGCGGCCTAGTAGGCCGCGAAGCCGGGGGCTAAATTGCGGCCCCCGGCCCGTCATACCGCCGGGACCTGGGGCGGAACGGCGCTTCAAACCGGCCGCGGGAGCCCACCCCGCGGGCCGGTCGGGATTGCGGCACAGCAGGCCGAAGCCTGGGACCAAGTAGCGGAGCCCCGCCGACCGCCACCTGCTGGGCATAGCCCAATGCCGGCCGCGGGAGCCCACCCCGCCGGCCAGAAGAGATAGGGGCCCGGAATGGCGGTTCGCCGGCGCGGGAGCCCACCCGGCCGGCCGGAGAGACAGGACTGGAATGGTGGCTCGCTGGCCGCGGGAGCCCACCCCGCCTGCCGGAAGTAAGGAGGCCTGGAATGGCGGACCGCCGCGGGAGCCGCGGAACCTAAAATCTTTTGCGGCGCCCGGCCGCACCGGAATATTAGTGCTGACCGGACCGGAGCCCGTGATGGACCAGGGGCAGCAAGGCGCGGGCCCTGTGGCCCTGAAGCAGTGGCCGGTAAGAGGGAGGGGGACCCTGAGACCGGGTCTGTGAGGGTGGGAATCCTGCCTAACCCCTACGTCAGGGGCAGCTAGGTCTGCAGCTCCCCAGGCATTCTTCTTGCAGGAAGAAGGGTGCCATGTCCTATGGGAGCAAAATGTCGCCCTGTGGCAGCCAGGGGCCAGCCTAGGGCTAGCAGGGACAAAAGGGTCCAGAGGCCCTGTCAGTATGGGAGTCAGACACGCAGGAGACCGGGGTGGGGTGAGGGGTGAGGGGGGGGACGTAGGGCTGGAGAAGCCAATCTCTCACCATAGCCGTCTTCACCCTCGGTCCGTTCCAGCAGGGTCGCCCCTTCAGCTACTGGCACCGTAGTGGCAGGACGCTGGAAGAGGGACTTGGCGTGCGGGCGACCCTTGTGCTGGCGGGATGTAGGGGAGCTGGGCTGCCCTGATCCACCTTGCCTTCTGTGGGGGAGGCAGCAGTGCGGATGACCGGCACTGGCGCAG